>NW_026705622.1:0-300000 GCF_029867415.1 Vicia villosa | reverse complement strand
ACACAAACAGAATAAGAATTTGCAAACGAAAGTAAAACTAATGATTAAAAGTTTATCCTTCTAGCCATCCACATTATTAGCAGCTACATTAGGAGTCTCAGGAGGATCAAACTCGACTTCTCCAGCATCGATCATATCTTGGATTTTGTTCCTTAATGTCCAGCAGCTATTCGTATCATGACCAGGACTATCAGAATGGTATGCACACCTCATATTAGGGTTATAGCTTCGAGCAGAAGTACTAGGATTCTTAGGGGGATCCTTTAGAGTGATCAACTTTAACTTCAACAAGTGTTGTAGTGCTTGAGCTAGTGACATATTGATCTTTGTGAATTGACGTCTGGGTGTAACTTGTTTGTCTTGACGACCTTGTTGAGGCGCCGGTGTGGAGCTCAGAACTGCCCCAATAGATTGATCATGGTTTATCCTTTTCTGCCCATACACAGCATTGGAATCTGCCCTCCCATTGAAATGCTTCTTTGTAGTACCTGAGGATGTCGCTATTTGAATCTTACCACTTCGAATGCCACTCTCGACACGTTCCCCAGACAGTATGAGGTCAGTAAAGCCAGACGAGGAGCTACCCAGTAAGTGACTATAGAACGGCCCAGTTAGCGTGCCCATGAATATGTCCACCAACTCTCTATCATTCAAAGAAGGTCGGACTCTTCCAGCTAGATCTCTCCACTTTTGTGCGTACTCTTTGAAACTTTCTTTAGGTCCCATAGACATGCTTTGTAGTTGCATGCGAGTTGGTGCGAGATCGGAATTATATTGGTATTGCTTATAGAAGGCAACAACTAAATCTTCCCAGGTATGGATGTTGGTACTTTCCAGTTGATAGTACCATTCGAGTTGAGTTCCAGATAAGCTTTCCTGAAAGAAATGGATCCAGAGCCTCTTATCAGCAGTGTGAGGTTGAATCTTCCTTACATAAGACCTCAAGTGTAGTTTAGGACAAGAGACTCCATCATACTTAGCAAAGGCGGGAGTTTTGAATTTTGGAGGAATAACGACCCCAGGCACAAGTCCAAGCTCTTCAAAATCCAGCCCAGGTACCTTCTGAATTTCCACACTTCTCAGACGCTCTTCTAACATCTTGTATTTGTCATCGGGATGTTCGCCCTCATGGTAATAGTCCTCTTCTTCTTCAGAGAGTTCGGCAGAGTCGTGGTTACTTTTTGCATCGGTTTTGATACTAGCATCATCATCTTGCTCATCCTCATCACTGTCTTCAGAGGTTTCAGCATCCCTGAGTTGCAAGATTGGTCTAAGCTTTTTCCTTCGAGTCTTCTTACCCTCTTTGGGAGCTTCAGCTTCTTCAACCTTTTTGAGAGGGCCTTTGAACCTTCTTCCCATATTGAGAACACCTTTAGGTTTCTTGGTCTTCTTTTCCTTCTTAGTCAGAAGGGATTTCAGCTCATCTTGCCCCTTGGACAAATTCAAAATCAAGGCTTGGAACTCAGTGTTTTGAGCTTGGAGATCCTTAACTGATTGTTCGAGATTCATGATGCTGAAATAAACAGCGAGGAAGGATGAGAGACCTATTGTAAGAAACCTGTTATGCGATGTTTATGAATGCAAATGCAATGTCTTTCAAGGATCTTCAGGAATCTAGTTAGCAACATTGAAAATGGTTTGGTCGCATCTCTGATTCTTGGATGTTCTTCTACGGGAATCAAGCTCACCATATCCAGTGGGTCATAGCCTCTGACTCAGGATACTTCTGAATTTGAAGATACGTGGCCAGAGGAAAATAAATCCTCTTGCCCCTTGATAGGTACTGGATCTCTGAATTGGAAGGTATGTGGCCAGAGGAAAGTAAATCCTCTTGCCCCTTGATTAGGAGATCAACCTTTGATAAGGGCACCTGAAATTGTGCGCCCTAAATCCCTAAGATCCTTGAAAGGGTTAGTTAAATCATGTTATTCTTATGATGTCATGATGTCATGAATGTTATGCGAATGCAATTCATTAGGCATAGTGTGAGATAGTAAGGGCAAACACGTCCTTTTAACAAAACCTGCAAAGAACAAATGTTAGTAGCATACACAAACAAGTCACACAAGTCACACCATTTTTTGGCTTAAGGCTTGCATGGATTCTGATCAGGTGTCCTTCCCAAGGGTATTTCTATGGATAAGGAGATTTCAGCAACGGGTTCTACAAGTTATCCAGAATTGTCAGCCCTTCTAAAGCACCCTCGGACATGATGCATTCGCACCATGCAATGATACTTTGAGAAAGAACCTATCTGAATTGTAGTATCAGGTAGCGACTAGTCCTTAACATTTGTCAAGGGTAGTCCCCCCACTACGTTCCTAAAGGCCAGGATGGGTTAAGGGTAACTAAAGGTCCTTGAGCTCCGGCGCACCCACAGACACATACATAGACCCCCCTCATTTGAGAAAGGTGTGCATATGCTATGGAGTCCTAACTCAAGCGTGAACTTCATATTGACTCATCTCCCACATATGTGAAAGAGGTCGCCATGACTATGCCACTCCTAATCTTAAGTGTTCTTGAATCCGGGAATAGGATTCGTCCATCAGTTAATTCCCAAAACGCCCCTGAAAAATAAAACAAACAAAGCAAACAATAGAAAACATTTAAGGTGAATCCTAAACTTTTAAGGTAACCCCTCTTAATCGAAATGAATCCCCAGCAGAGTCGCCAGTTCTGTAATACGGTGAACTGACTTTTTATCGATCGAAATGTTGCGGTAAGCAAGAGTCGCCACCGACTTTTATTTTATCCAAACTATATTCGGGAAGGCAAAAAGAAACAGAAAAAAACCTTTTAAAAGAAATCTAAGTTCGGGGGGTAATTTATGCAAAGGGAAGGTGTAAGGCACCCTTTGCATCCATGGTTTTCCATGGGCTCTTAATTGCTTTGCTTGCTCATTTGTTTAGAAAAAGTAGATGAAAGAGATAGGGACTATAGCTTGTGAATAAGCGTTGCCCTTTTGAAAAATTATGAGAAAGAATATAATAAAAAGGTTTGAGCATTGCAAGGCAATTAGGGGCAATTACCTTAAACTCAGATGATAGGTCTCTTTTTTGCCTTCCAGAATGAAAGGGTCTATCCTTGCCATAAGAGGGCAGGAAGCCTTTCGTTTGGAGGTAGAAGGGTCATCGAAATATCCTTTGCCATAAGACTGTCCCATGCCATAGGAGGGCAGGTAGTCTAAGGTAAGGATCAGAATAAGCCTTATTCGTAGGCAGCCAGAAGATACCTCAGCCTTTTTCCGTAGGCAACTTCCGAGGGTCAAGGTCATATTTGTGTATCGAAGGCAGCATCATTTAGGGTCGCATGACCTTTAGTTATCGAGGCAGCATGGCTGAGGTATCCTCATATTCGAGGGACATGGCTTATTCTGCAAAAAAAAAAAAGCACAAAGGCAACAGGCAACAGGCAACAAGGCAACAGAGAGGTTACCCCAAAAGGGTGCGTGTGTGTAACATTCAAGTAGTTATGTTCAGATAATATTTATCTTGTAATTAGTGATTCTAATTGATTCAGAGTTGCACTCCCTAAATTACTAACCACACAGTATATAAAGCAATAAAGAGGAAGGGGAAAATGAAACCAGCGGATCCCAACAGGGTTTGACATAAGTAATAATAAAAGCCATAAAATAAAATAAGGTTTAGGGTTACCAAACTCGTAGCCTTGGCAGTTCACAAACCCTGAAAAGGCAAATAACAAATAGGGTGAGTGTATGACTAATTCAGAGGCGAACATCTCTAACCCTAAAATAAGAAGGTTGAGACAATAAATTGAAATGAGCAAATAAATGACAGGTACTTAGCTTTTTGTATTTGATCTGATATGGTTAGTAGTCAGGAGAGATCTCAGGGTTAACCCTGAAAAAGACAAAGGCAAAATGATGAAGGCAAGGCAAACCTAATTTTTAAAAGGAAACCAAATAAACTTTTAAATTAAAATAAATAAAATACTTAGCTTTGTGACGGACGTGGCGTGTAATCGGAGTGTACCTAAAAAGTCAAACCTGAAAAGAAGACACAAAACAAAAATATTCAGTGTAGGGCATGATCTTTGTAAACCTTGATTAGGGTACGAAATAAAATAAGAGAATATATATGATTTAATTAATTATTGGTCTCATGACCTAATTAATTAAATCAGGAAAAGAAAATTAAATCGAATGTAAAAATATTTTTTCGGAAATTTTTTGTGTTCATACAAAATAAATATGAATTTTAAAAGTATTTTTAATAATTAAATTAAGTTAAATAACTATTATTATGTTTATATATTAATGGTGTAAAAAAAATAAATAAATATTATACAAATATATAAATAAAATAAATAAAGTGTAGATATTAATTAAAAGTTAAAAAAAATAAACATTTATAATAGTTTTAATACTATTAAGAAAGAAAGAAAAAAAAAGACTTAAAATGCTATATATATACATATATATAAGAATTTAAAATTTAAAATAAAATAGAAAAGGATTATGTAATTAAAAGTAAAAAAATTTGGAAACTTAGCTGGTCGATCCTGTGTGGCGAGGTTGCAATCCATAGCATACACCCTTCAATCTGGTGCGTGAAAATCCCTGATAGTGGCCATCCGACGCTGGTGATTCTGAGTACCCATGATAGTATCCCTAACTCCGGTGCACAGGATCTGCATTCGCAACTTGTTGGAAGAAAGAAAAATAAAATATAACAAAGGCCAGGGATCGAACCCTGGACCTTTGGGTTACCTTCAAGCGCATTGCCATCCAACCAAAGATGCGTTTGTGATAAATGGCTGCATTCAAACAAATATATAAAAACAAAAGGTCAATTGATGGGAAAAACGCGCGCTAGTTTCAAACTAGCCAATATCCGTTTGCCACGACTTCGTCTTCTTCAACAAGCCGTCGTTTTTGATCTGGACTTCTACCTACGGACTGAGCTCCATAGCTATACACCTGCATACGTACAAAGTAGCATACACACGCGAAAAATAGCTTCTAATACCACGAATGGATTCGTTTCATCCTCCTCAGTCCATTGATGGCCTTAATTTAGGTCAATTCGGTTTGTACCTGAAAACCCTAAACAGAACTACAAAACCCTAATAATGGTGTAATGATCAAAACAGCATGAGAATACAATTAATCCTCCAGAAACACACAACATAACATAGTAAACACATTCATACAATCAAATTTGGATATGGATGCATGAATTCATGAAATCGAGTAAGTTTATATGGATGCAAACCGTGGTGAATTGCGTGCGATTCTGGGTGCTTTGAGATGCGATGACGATTGGAAACACTTCCTAGAGACCTTGGGAAGGTGTTGAGATCGATTGGAAACCTTGAATTGGCTTGTAGCACAGAATTGTAGTTTGAGATTTTTGATGAACTTTGCACTCAGGTTTTGGATTCTATGGCTGCAAAATCGTGAAACCTTGTATCTGCATTTGTTCTTCTACTTATAGAGAAGGATTAGGGTAACATAACATGACCAAATCTTCATTGAATCTTTGATTTCTCAATTTAGAAAATTTGATTTGAACATATTGTTAAAAGTTTCTAATTTGGTTCAATTCCAATATTTTTTCACCAAGCTTTGTGGACCACGAAAATTAACTCATTAATGTGATTTATTTGATTGGAATTGGAGCAAAATAAAATCTCTAACTATTTTTATGATTTTATATATTTAATTTATGATTTAAAATAATAAAAAACCATAAAATAAATAACAAAATCCTAAAAACAATGAAACTTTGGTTTTAGGGCGTGCATGGGCTCAAAGTGAAGGTTGGATTAGTAGAACATAGGCCCATTTGGAAGATTTTTAGATTTTGTGACCTTTTCTCTTCACATTTTCCTCACAAAATAGCCCAACTTTGACAAGGTGTATCTCCCTCAATTTTTGAGGTATGGAGGTGTTCTAAGACATTCTAGAAACCTTAGAGAGTCCTCTAATCAGTGCTTTTGGTCTCATATCAAAATTAGTTTCCATGCTCTTTGTGTGTCCTTTTGAAAAAAGTGTCTTTTTGTTGACTTTTGAAAAGGACCTGTAATGTTTTGGTCCATATCTCTCAAATGAAGCATTTTTAGACTTGGCATGTGAGAGACAAATTTGTAGAGAATTCAATTTCCTTCAAAATGAGCTTTGGATGGAAAATTTCTGATATTCCATGTGAGAGTTATGGCTGGTCAAAGTTCAGTTGACTTTTCCTATGCAAAACCCTAATTTAGGAACTTTTTGATTTGTTGATTTTTGTTCTTTCCTTGATGAACCATGATCAATTCTTGATCAGATGGTGAATGACACTTCAATATGAGGATCTTGGCAAAAAATCAGGAGTTTTGACTTTGCTTTGACCACAGTTGACTTTTTAAGTCAACTAGTCGACTATTGATTTTTTTGAATTTTCGAGTGACCAGAACTTTGAGATAGGCCTTGATACTTGTCATAGAGGTACTGTAGAATATATTGAGCCAAGATAGATGTCTTGGAGCCATTGATTCAATGATTTCCTTTTGAATTAATCAAACCCTAGTTCAGAGCCCTTGTATAGGAGAATGCATCTATGAGCTTTGTATTTTGATTTGAATTTGAATAGAAGGAATAATGTGGGCAAATTTTGGGGTATGACACCTGTGTACTTGGAAAATCTTGCAGAGTGAAGTTCAACAAAGGCAAACAAAGAACACATGGATCCCTTGATTACATCCATGCTGATCTTTGGGGGCCTGCAAGGTGTCCATCACATTCAGGAGCAAGGTATTTTCTATCCATAGTAGATGATTATTCCAGAAAATTATGGGTATTCATCCAGAAGACTAAGGATGAAACTTTTGAGAATTTCAAAAGTTGGAAGACTCTGGTTGAAAATCAGACTGGCAGAAAGGTCAAGAGGTTGAGAACCGACAATGGCCTTGAATTTTGCAATGAGGCATTCGACAGTTTTTGTGCTGCCTCTGGTATTGCAAGGCATAGAACTACTGCAGGTACTCCACAGCAAAATGGTTTGGCTGAAAGGTTTAATCGAACTATTTTGGAGAGAGTCAGATGCATGTTGACTAGTGCAGGGTTAACAAAGGTGTTCTGGGCTGAGGCTGTTTCGACAGCAACATATCTGATAAACAGATGTCCTTCGACAGCGTTAGATATGAAGACACCTGAAGAAGTTTGGTCGGGACATCCACCAGATCTCGACAAACTGAGAGTATTTGGCTGCGTAGCCTATGCTCACATTAGGCAAGACAAGGTCGAACCTAGAGCTCTGAAATGCATGTTCATGGGATACCCTGAAGGAGTCAAAGCTTATAGGCTATGGTGCCTAGAGCCAGGTCACAGCAGGTGTATCACCAGTCGAGATGTAGTTTTCAATGAAGCTGAAATGGCTTTTAAGAAAACTAATGATGTTGGTCGAAGTACAGAAACATCTGACGAAGAGCTGGAACAGGTAGAGATTCTTGTTGAGGTGGAGCATGTTGATGCTGAATTGCATATCCCAGATGAAGTCGAAGAAGAAGCAGAAAATGCTGAAGTTGAGGAAACTGACGATGACTACCTATTGTCGAGAGATAGGTCGAGAAGAGTCATCAAGCCACCTCAGAGACTTGGATATGCAGATCTTATAGCTTATGCCTTAATCTCTGCAAGTGAGGTTCTAGACGAAGAACCTAGAGACTATAAGGAAGTTATGAGGAGTCAAAATAAGACTGAATGGCTGAAGGCCATGGATGATGAGATAAAATCTCTTCATGATAATCATACCTGGGAACTGATCAAGAAACCTGCTGGGGCAAGGTTAGTCAGCTGTAAATGGATTTTCAAAGTTAAGGAAGGAATTGAAGGAGTGACGTCGAAAAGATACAAGGCAAGGTTAGTTGCAAGGGGTTTCACTCAGAAAGAAGGTGTCGACTTCAATGATGTGTTTTCTCCTGTTGTGAAGCATAGGTCCATTCGAATGTTGCTTGCCATGGTGGCACAGTTCGATCTTGAACTGGAACAGATGGATGTGAAGACTGCGTTCTTGTATGGTGATTTAGATGAAACGATCCTGATGAGGCAACCTGAAGGGTATGTCGAAAAGGGGAAGGAAGATTATGTGTGCAAGTTAAAGAGATCTTTGTATGGGCTGAAACAATCTCCTCGACAGTGGAATAGGAGATTCGACAAGTTCATGGCACGCATAAGTTTCATTAGAAGTCAGTTCGACCACTGTGTTTACTTCAGATTTCGACCTGGTAATTCATTTGTTATTTTGTTGCTTTATGTGGATGATATTCTCATAGCAAGCAACAGTGTCGAAGATGTGATGAGGGTGAAGGCTGAACTCAATAAGGAGTTCGATATGAAGGATCTGGGAGCTGCTTCCAGGATTCTTGGAATTGACATTCGAAGAGATAGAAAGAAGTCGAAGTTATGCCTATCTCAAGAGGCATATCTACGGAAGATTCTTGAAAAGTTTGGTATGTCGAATTCGAAGCCAGTTGTGACTCCAACAAACCCTCAATTCAAGCTGAGTATTGATCAGTGTCCCAGTACTGATGTGGAAAGAGCCTATATGAATAGCATCCCATATGCTAATATAGTTGGTTCTTTGATGTATGCTATGGTTTGTACTAGACCCGACATAGCATACGCAGTAAGTCTTGTAAGCAGGTACATGGCGAATCCTGGAAAGGCTCACTGGCAAGCATTGAAGTGGATTTTAAGGTACATAAATGGGTCTCTGAATAGAGTCCTAATTTATGGTGGAGCCTTGGGTGAAGATGGTAAAGCAGTAATCGAAGGATATGTCGACTCTGATTATGCAGGTTGTATGGATTCCAGGAAATCTATTTCTGGATATGTTTTCACTATGTTTGGCACAGCAATTAGTTGGAAAGCAACACTTCAGAAGGTTGTTGCTCTATCAACCACTGAAGCGGAGTACATTGCATTAACTGAAGCTGTGAAAGAAGCATTGTGGCTTGAAGGTTTTGCGAAGGAGCTGAAACTTCAAGGTCGAGGTATCACTGTTAAATGTGATAGTCAAAGTGCAATACACCTGTCGAAGAATTCAGCCTATCATGAGCGAACTAAGCACATTGATGTGAGGCTGCATTTCGTCAGAGGAGTAATCGAGCGTGGAGAAGTCCAAGTGCTGAAGGTTTCGACTGAAGACAATGCTGCTGATATGATCACCAAGACATTGCCGAGTTGCAAGTTTTTCCACTGTATGCAGTTGATAAAGCTGCATGAAGAAAGCTAGTTTGTTCCCTTGATGTTGTAGAGTTAGATCCAAGGTGGAGATTTGTGAGATTTTGGATCGAACTCTAGTATGGCCGAAGGGTAGCTTCTTGGTTCGACAGGGTTAAGCATGAAGTCGAAGGTTGTTCACATGCTTGTGTCGAAGATGCTAGGGTTGTTAGCATGTTAAATTAGGTTTTAGTGTTTAAACCCTAATTTGTTAAGTTAGCTTGTTTATTAAGTTGACTTGTGTAATGGGCCTTGTGGAAAAAGCCCATTAGTTAGTATGTTAGGTTTTATTATAAATAGCATACTAGTCTCTCATCATTGCTAAGCTGCAAATCCTAATTTAGGGTGAGAGAGGTTATTTGTTATTCTTGTAAACTTGTAATCTTGTTTTAAGAGAAAGTAAAAGAATAACGGTTATAACCAATTATTGTGTTCTTCTTCTCCCCTATAATTCCCTATTATACTTTGGTATTGGTATCGTTTTTCACAACACTAATTAATATATATAGGGTCATTGGGGCACCCGACTCACATATGAGAGGTCGTGAGTTCAACTCTCAATGTCAATGTTACGATATTCTTGATATTCTTGGTAAGTATGTCTATAAGTGTTCTTTGAATCTTGAGATATGCATCGACCCTAGTGAATCCTCATAACTTAATTCATCTAAATATTTTTAGCCTAACTTGTAAAAAAATTTGTTACAAAAGTATCCTAATTAATATATGTCCTAAGTCTTTTCTCCATTACAATATTTTATTAGTCTCTGCTATCATCCACCTCAATCTCATCATCTTTTGTATATTGATATTGATTTCATCTAAGTTTTTTATAGAAAAAAATCCTAATTAATATATGACCTGAGTGTTGTTCTTTCAATTACAATATTTTAATCAATCTCCCATCACCCACCTCATCATCTCTGTTGATTAAGTTCTAGAAGTTATGAATATTAAAAAGAAATCTTGAAATTAGACTTTTATATGTTGAATATTGATTTCACCATTACTCCAGAATAAAATGAATCTGAAACCTGGAAGTCATGTTTCAAGATTTTCAGCTAAGAAGACCAAACGGTGTTTCTAAATTTGACATTTTTGTATCACACTCAATTATTTGAAAAATTAATTTCGTCAACTTCGTCTACTGTCTAAAACAATTCTTTTTGAAAACTTTAAAGTTAATAGTAATGTTGACTTAATGGCCTACAAAAATTGGCTTATCGGAATATATTTATGTATGATATGTTCCATTTAGGTTATTCCACGTGAGTTGATGCCAAAATATTGCAATGACTGAAAAAAAAAATATGAAAAAGACATACACTCTTATTTGGCATCTTTGCATCTTTCTGCCAAATTCTTTTGACATTTTTGCATCTTTTTATCTTTACTTTAAATTTATTAGGAATAAAATTATTTACACGATTTTATTTTAAATAACAATTTTTGTATAAATATAAAATCAATTTGATGCTTCTTCATGTTTGAATGGTAAAATGAATTAAATATATTTTATTTAATGTGGATTTTATGATTTGCATTATTTTCACCAAATACCAAACATTTTCCTACTTTTTGCAGATTTTAAATTCCTCACATCTCCCACACCCATAATCTTAATTATAAGCACATGTACTTTTTTTTTGTCTTCAAATTTAAAAGTACAAATTTATTGACCTTCTAATTGTAATTGGCACCACAACAACCAAACAATAAAAAAAAATACTTATCCTTCAAACACCGAAAGAAAATATAAAAAACTCTAAAATATTTTCTCTTCTAAATTAAATTGAATAATAATATATTATAAATTACCGTATGAACTTATCAATAGAATTAAAAAATGTATATAGTCAAGTCAAAGTTGTCAATACTATGCTAGAAAAGGATTTCTTAATTAAACAATTTTCCTTGAATGAATAATTGACAAAAGATCTCTTCTACACTTCTTAATTTAATGCGCATATAGACATCGCACAAATTATAAATTAATAGAGGCAGCTCGTGTTTCTTTCTACCATTTTTTTAATCATACATGAAAATGAAATTATTAGTCATAGAAGTATTATTTTCTTATATAAATAATAAACTCTACAATAATGTTTGTGAGATCAAAGAAGTAACATAACGTGTTTAATTATTATGTTGTTTGGATCCTACTAATAAATTAGTATATCATGTTGTTTGGTGAGACGCCATTGAATTGGTTTGTTTGTAGTCTTATTAAGCTACTTTGACTAGTGATTTTTATTAATTCATACTAGTGATTCTACATTTATATATTTTTAATACTAATATTGAATACAACATAATTGAGCTGAAGTATTTTTTCTTTCTTTCAAACAAATGAAATAAATAAAGTCTAGAATGATTAGACTTATGGCCGTCCAATGGATTTAAATATTTTTTCTTGTTAAGTTTTGACTAGAGACCTTGCTCAAATGCTAGCTACACAAAGGAATTTATTATGTTTTAATTTAAAAATTAGATAAACGTTGTAAAGTAGTAGTAATATTAGAGTTCAACTATTATAAAGAAAAAAATAACTTTAAAGTTTAGTCACTATTATACCTTTTACACAAATAAATATTTGTTTTACTATTATATCTTTAATCATGAAATGAAAAAAATTAATTACATTTAATTAAATTTGTTAGTCTGTGTGAAAATAATTATTTTAGCTTATAATAACGACGGGAAGGATTTAATTAATGAGTTAAAATTTAATTAAGGTTTTAGAAAATTGTAGATATCCGAAATGAAAACAATGCATTGTGCGGTGCGCATTGATAGACTCTCGTTTTAAATATTTAAATTTATCTTTCACATGTCTGTCATTAATGAAAGACAGCTTTGTAAAAACTTTTATAATTTTTTTATTTTCATATAACAATTATTATTTTTCTTATTACGTGTGGAAAGTCTAAAATAACTTACACGAAGGTAGTATTATTTATGATCAATTGGTATATACCAATAATTTAAATTTAGAAAAAGTTGTAATTAACTGTAAAAAAAGAAATAGATTTTCCAAAATAAAATACGGGCTAAAAATTATACCAACCATAAATATGCCCAAAGGGGCAAGGAATCAATCATAAAAACGAAAAAGAAAAAAAACATCGCCAAAATCAGTACTTGTTCAAATACAAAATCTCATGACTATTGTAGTCAGATGTCACGAACTCGAGTTTAATAGGTGGTGCAACTTTTACAAGATCAAGAGAGATCGCATTTAAGATTTCTATCAACTCAAGAAGGAGATAGAGTGTCTCATCTAAGAAGTCACTTGAAGAAGTATGTCAAGCAATGTTGCCTAAACATTAGTCACATCGAGCTTTCAAAGGCGAGATACTTATGGGAGTCCTATGTCCAAAAGGGGCAAGGAATTAAGCAAGGAATCAAGGACAAAACCGTGCGCCACACTTTTAATACCATAGTAGGAAGATTCATCATAGGAGGACATACCAATTCCGCTCGCAAGAGATATGCTCTCCAAGTTCTAACTGTTGAGGGCTCGTCCACAAATCTCGACACTGGCGACAAGGAAGCTCCAAAATATGATATTAGCTTTTTGTGAGAGTGACGTTGCAGGAATCTACCTACATGACAATGATCCCATGGTTTTAATTGTATGGTGTGAAGATTAAGAGATTAAGAGAATGTTGATTGGTTAAGGAAGCTTTGCAAATATCCTCTATTGGAACGCTCTTAAAAGACTTCGTCTAGATATGGACGACCTCAAAACCTTCCAAGGCTCATTGGTAGGATACTAGGATTCTCAAGCGAGTAAGTGCACGTAAAAGGTTATATTACCTCCCAAATATTCCCATTTAGAGCTAAGGATAATGCCAAGTTGATCAAGATAAGATATCTAGTTATAGATGTGGATCCATGTGCTTGTAAGTATAAAGCTGAAACTTTGATGATGACAACGATTATTAAAGTTGGTGGAAATAGATTTCAACTTTTTGATAATGGTAATTTAACCAGAGAAACATGTAATACCTCATCAACAGAAACATACTCAAAATTAAAGTGCTTATATGATCAGAGCATATAGGCAAATAATCTCAAAGCCTCAAATAAAGTGTGGAAGCTCGCAAGATTGTGTCTATTTGTCTGAGAGACCCGAGTTTTGTAAAAGTAAGGAAGCAACTCTTAAGTAGTAAGGCAATTGACACACACATACCTTAAAATATATTTTTCAAACGTTTTTATCTTGAAAATTAGTCTCTAAGCCAAGCCAAGTGATTAAGAATTTGTTCAATCCCTTTCCAAAGATTTTTTAACTAACTAATCGATTGGTAACTTATGTTAATCGATTGGCACAAATTTTATGAGTCAGTCGATCGATTGGAGCATTAAGTCAATCAATTGGAGAAGGGCTAAACGATTAACCAAATGATTAGTACTCCACCTTAATGACTTGCAACGATTATATATCAAATATTTCCTTTTTGGGCATGATAATCGATTAAAAATGACTTGGCCAATAGATTGGAGCATTAATCAATAGGGTCATCAATTCTGCCCATGGATTATTTCCTTTTTTGGTTTTTCTAACTCCTATATAAAGGAGGCTCACCTCCTTTTCATTTCACGCTACTTTCCAAAGCTTTACATTTTCTTTGGAATTTATCTCTCTATTTTCTCTCTCTAGAAATTATTTTATTTCACTTAAAGTTGGCATAGTACTTTTGAGTGAAATTTTGCTTGTGAGAAATTTTTTGTAAGTGGTTGTGTTGTTTATTTAATTCTTGAGAGTGCGATTCTCTTGAGAAAATTAAGTTTGGTTATTAAAATGAACCACTCATAAAATCTCTGTTTTGGTTTGTTGAGCATTGTCGAAAAACGTTTTATTTTTGGTTATTGAGATAATCATGAAAATATCTAAGAAGATCCATTAGCTTAACCTGTGGTAAAAGCTATCTTTGGTTGGAGATAAGTCTGTAAAAATCTCAAGATCAAATTGTATAAAGGTTCATGGGCATAACCTTCAAAAGCTCAAAGTTTTTAGTCAAAGTAGTCACGAAATACTATGATGTTATAATTGGAGTTATCTATGCATGAAATACTTACTTCCAGATGGGATAGTTGGGGTTATCTAAGTAGTCAAGAAATCTATAGGAAGGGTTACACAGAAAGCCTAAAGCTGAAGAGGATTGTGGCTGTGGTTTATGCCTAACAAGCGAGAGCACATGAAGTGAACATGATAGACGTGTAATTAGTCCCCGACAACGGCGCCCAAAGATTGATAGGTCCGTAAGTGCACAAAAATATTATTTATAGTATAAAGTGTTATCGATTCCACAAAGACCAATGTCAAGCATCGTCTTCTACTATTACGTTGTATATCTAAGGTGACTAGTAAGTGTTTTCGTTTGCAAGGAAAGTGAAATAAGTTGTTTTGAATTAATTATGTGACGGGAGGTCAGAATTTGGTTCTCAGCAAGCATTAGCTCCCGCAAAGCCGTCATTTATAATTAAAATGGGACAACATTTTCTTGTCAAAAAGAATTAATTTTTAAGGAACTGTTTGCTTTCGCGTAACCGATATCGAGTTGTAGCCTATAATCTAAGTGTTCGCTTTTGCGTGTGCAACATGTTATAGTACAAAACTCTTTTTCAAAATTAATCACTTTTAATTACTTAAAATGTTGCTTAAGGTAGAAAAATTAATTTAAGGTACTGCATGCTTTTGCACGTCATAGACCAGATTTTAAGCGTACAAATGCCCTCTTTTGCGCGTCCGTTTATACTCTTAAAACCGTCTTTTTGAAAACTAGATTTTTCCTAATTAACTAAAAATTGCTTTCACAGTGTTTGAAACCCAAAACTGAATTTTCCTACGACCAGATAAAAGTTTCGTTCTTTCGAATTAGAACCAGAAAATATTAAAGTTAAAACATAAAATGATTTAGGCCAATAAAAAATTCTCAATTAATTATAATTTTTACGACTTAACTTGAGCATCGTCAATACGACGGTCCTCACATTCTAGACTCGAAAAAATTAGCCGAACATGCTATTAATGTTACTACTACTGTAAATATTTACAAATTACAATTTTAATCCTAATAATAATAATAATATTAAATAGGCACATGCAAAGTAACATAAAGTGAAACAAGACTAAAGTATAAATTACAATTTTAATCCTAATAATAATAATATTAAGTAGGCACATGCAAAGTAACATAAAGTGAAACAAGGCTAAAGTAGTAAAGAGAAAATGAAACCTATTATAACACAACGTGAATATATTAAAATTGATCCAAGTTGGTATAGTGGAAAAATTGAATAAAATTCAGGAAAAACTAGACAATTTCTTTATCCACCCTCTGGGGTGAGAATCCCTTGCTTTAAACCCTATAATACCCCTGACTTCGGAGATGTATCTTCGAAGTCATTTTTTTCTCCTATTTTCTCAGAATTCGGAGATGCATTTATGAAACTCCCATTTTCGAAGATGAATATTGTTGCTGTAACACCCCATATTTTCTATTTATTAATTTAATTAGGATTTAAATTAATTATTAAATTAATTGGAGGAAATTGTGAAATAAGGTAATTGGGCTTGGTGTGATGGTTAGTAATAGGGAGGTGCTAATTAGTGTAGGTCTTACTAACTATTATTCTATTTTCATAAAATAGATGGAATTGAGAAAGAAAAGAAATTAGAAGCAAAAAGAGGAAAAGAGGAGAAGAGCAAAGAACGTGAAAGTGCATAGAAAGAGGAAGAGGGAGAATCAAGAACTTGGTTAAGGTAAGGGGGGACTCTTTAGATTATCATCTATTATGGGATTATGAATGATAAGATTGAATTTGTATGTTGTTTGTTTCAATTGGGATGTATGTTAGGTTTAGGAATTTGGATGGTAGGGTTAAATGAGATAAAATGGATGAATTGGAATGATTGTGGATCATGTTGATGTTAAAGAACCCCTAAATGTGTTAGAAATTTGTTAATATATGTGAATTGATTCTGTTTTGATGATTATAATCAAACCGGTGCGATTTGGATTGAGTTGGAGGAAGTGAGGTACTGTCAGTATGTTGTTTTGTTGTTGCAAAGGGTGTGTAATCGGTTACGGTAACCGATTACACTGTGTGTTGTTTTCAAAATATCGAGTTTTCGAGTTGGTAACCGGTTACGGTAACCGATTACCAGTTGTTTTGAATAATAGCGAATAGAGTTACGTCAAGCGTAACCGGTTACGCTATTTCCTGTAACCAGTTACACTGAAGGATTTTTGGAAAATATTTGACATTTCGTGGGTGTAATCGGTTACACCATTTTGGTAACCGGTTACACTGTAGCTTTTGGAAAAAATTAATTATTTTCTAAAACTCATAACTTTCAAGCCGTGTACCCGTATTAAGCGCCGGTTTGAGCGTTGTGAAGCTACTGAAATATTTTATGTGATAAAATGATGAGATAGGCAGTGGCTCGATTTTATTTTAAAAATCTCGATTTAATTATTTCGGTGAGTTTATACATTATGTGCATATATTTTTAAATGTGACAATGTGGTAATATGGTGAGGAGATGATTATGATATGAATATTGTGATTGTTGTGATGATGTATGATTGATTGTCAAATGATGTTGAAACATAAACATACTGAATTTGGTGTTGATAACGGTGAGTTATGTTGAGATGAAATTGTTCATCGTATCGGTGATGATGATGAGTATGTTATATGTTTTGCATGCATTCATAATCATTTTTGGTGGCTGAATCCCGATGATGTTTTGGATCAGTGGAGGCATAATTCCCATTGTGTGGAATTAGTGCTGACAGGGCCGTATCTCGGTGATGTTTAGATCGGTCAGATGGATTAATCCCATGACGAATTTGTACCACATGCATAATGTCAGTGCATTGCATATATGTTGTTATAACATGATTGGAAGATTTCCAGTGTTATTTCATGGTGATGTGGTTGATTGTATTTGGTGTTGTTGATGAATATTTTTCTGAAAATCTTAATATATTGTAGTTGGGTGAATAATATGCTTATGATGTTTTATTATTTATGAACTCATAACATTTGTTAATTGTGAATATGTCTCACCCTTACTGTTGACATTTTTCAGATTGAGGAGTAGCGGCTATTGAGCTTGGTGAGGATAGCTTGTAGGCTAGTCTGTTAGTTTGCGTCGGTGTCATGCTCTGATCTTGTAACACTGGGGAACACTAGTTTAGAGTTGATTATTATACTCTTATTTCCGTTGGTTTTTGGATTATGTTTTAATTGGTTTATGCATCGGTGAAGATTATGCTATTCCGTTTTAAATTAATTCCGTTGTGTTGAACATAATTTATTAAAATTGGTATTTCGTTCCTCGTGAAGCATGACAATCGATTGATGTTTTGTTTATTTTAAAATTGTGACATCCTTGCTTCATGTTTACTCTGAATTTTATATTAAAATTCGTGGGGGGGGGGGGGGGTTAGAAGGGTGTTACAGTTGCGCTATGATTAAATTGTCAATAGCATAGACGTTGATTCTATTGCGGTAGTGTTGTTTGTTCGGTTCTGCTAATTTTGTTGTTTGGTTGTGTATTGTATTGAATCTTGAGAATTGATTGGGAACCCGAGTTTTTAATTTAGGGGTTTTCTTGTATTTGATTTTTGATTTGATTGGAGAACTCAGATGAAGAGTTTTTGTTTTTGTATGAAGTGTGGTAAAAAGAGGGTAGAATATTTGAGTGAAGAAGAAGTAGAATCTGATTTGAAGAAACTGAGCGTGGTCAAAAGTACAGAGAATGGAAGATTTGAATTCAGACAATTAAAAAAAGTTTTCAGAAATGAATCTCCGAAAACACCTTTTTATTTAATAAAAAAAGATATTTTCGAAAGTGCACATCTGAAATCACTTTTTTTCAAAAAAAAAGAGGTGAATTCGAAGAGGCACTTCCGAAATATAGGGGCGTTTTAGGAATTTTGCGCGGGTTTCTAAGAAGGTTAGGGAGTGGATAAAGAAATTGTCAAAAATTATGGTGACAAGATTGAAGTGCAAACGATCCAAACATATATAGGAAATCTTAAAATTCTAAATGAAACTCGCAGCAATTCCTCAATGTGAGAGTTACTGCTTTTACAAAAGTGATTAAGAATTTGAACACTAAATTCTCAATTGAAAGGTCTTGTTTATATGCTTCAATTCGTGCTAGAAAACTCCCAAAATCGTGCCAAGATATTGGAGTGAAAATAGGGACTAGAAAACAACTGAAATTGAAACTGGCAAAAAAATTAGATTTTTGGGACCCTGATGACCGTCACCTACCTACCAACCTGGTCGTCAGCCTGCTGAGGGTGGTGGTGAGGACCGTCACCTGTCTGCCGACCTGGTCGTCAGCCTGCCCAAGCGTTATGTCTTCATTTTTTGTGACAACTTAGGGTGACGACTTTCACACAGAGAAGCCATGTCGTCATGACAACGGTAATCTCCATTTTCCTCTCGTTGTCGCTGCTTTCTCCTGTTTTCTCGCACGAAGGCCTCCACCTGATAAGCACCTGAAATAAACAAATGTACAAGCATAATACTAAAAAAAACCTATAAAATACACTAAAATACATGTGAATTGAGTAGAAAACAAGATACTTTTTTAAGTTATCACTGCAACAAACATCCAACCAAAATTAATGCATTTTTCATTACCAATGATCCAACTACAATGGTCCATCACAATTCTATGAGGCCCCTTTAGGCAACACCAAAGAAAAGGGAAGATATTATTCCCCGTAACTCTAGAGAGAGAAGAAGAGTGGTCCATCTTTTTTTCAAAGAAAACAAATTTCAACACATTTTGAGGTTGGCAACATCATTAAGAGCACCTCCAATGGGAGGTATTTCAGTCCTGTCCTCCACCTAGCATTGGAAAGAGACGATTTTTTGATGTTGGAGTGTGCCACAGTGGCATAACCGTTACTTTAGCAAGGAATCAATAAAATTGAGTCCTTTGATTAAAAAAATAATTGATTAGTATTTTAGCATAATTTTATAAGATTAAAATAATTAAATATTATTAAAATATTATTATAAGGTATAATTATGGGACCCAATATGATTTGTTTAGAGTTGTACTATTGGAGATAAAAATGAATGAGTTGTTTTAAGATGATATAGCTTAGTGGGACCCATAAAATAACTCAGATGTGTGTTGCACTATTGGAGATGGTCTAATAATTGAAAGAAATCTAAAACCCAGGCCTCCTTAGAAGTAGGCCTGCAACATTTGTAACAAACTATTGTCCCCACTCCATACAAAGTGTTTTGTCCAAGAACTCAAGTTAATATATTTAATGTACTTTTTATTTTTCTTATTAATCATTCACTTTAATCATAATTAAATGATTTTTATTATAGTGATAAATAAGTAATTAAACTTAAATGATTAATAATTTTAACTAATAATAAATATTTTAAAAGAATTCAAATTTAAACTCAAATTAAATTAATTATTAATGCAACATACTTTACTTCCTACCATAACCTACAGATTTTCTCAATTTTATAGACTTTCGTCTTTTTAATATATTTTAAAATTTTAAAAAATTGACTAAGAAAAAAACCTAAAAAAAGAGAAAAAAAAAGGTATAAAACCACAAGAAAATAAAAAGAAGAAACAAAAACATATTAAGTTGATAGAGATGTGCAAATTAAAAAGTGTGAAGTTTTTAATAAAATAATTATTTTTTTTAACAAAAATCCCAGTATATGCTTTCTAGAATATTTTCTCAATTAAAAAGTCAATGTCATTTGATTCACCAAAGTGCATTAAATTTTTATATAATATTTTAATTCTAATTTATTAAGTAAGACATTAGTTTTATTAATTTTTATTAAATAAAATATTATTATTTATTTACTATTAATTAATGAATTCTTTATTACATAAAACTATAATATTATAAAACTTTTTTTAAATCTTTTTATAACCATTTTAGATGAAGTGAATATATACTAAAAAAAAATTAAATCTTTTTTAGAAATTTTATCTTTTTAAATTTATTGAATAATTAATGTATATAAGTATCATAGATCAAATATATAGATCAAATATATTGATTATTCAATGAATTTAAAAAATTAATTTTCTCTTATAAATAATACTAAAGAGAATATTTTTTTTTAAATAAGCAATTTGAATCTAGCGGGTTTCGAACTTGAGACATTGAAAGGAGCACACTCTCATGATCTAATTATTTCATTTTTTTTAATAAATAAGTAAAATATTATAGATTCAAATTGATGTATTTGCATCTGACGTCGCTATACCGAAAAAAAATAGAATAATGAATATTTTTTTAATTAAAAAAATATAAAATTTGAGTCAAAGAATGTATATATTAAAAAAAGAGAGAAATAAACATGTCATGAATAAGGTCGCTGACCAGTGAGGTGACAAAGAAAAAAAAGGAGTTGGTGAATGAATGAAGCTATAACTGTCGCTTCTACTGCCACCTACTTTTCCCTTTCTTTTTAAACTAACTCTTTCCTCTCTAAACAACCTCTGCAACATCAACAACAACATCTATACCAGGTACACAACTACTCTTTCAACCACCTCTTTCTTCTTCCTTTGCATGTCAACTCTTTCTTAAATTTTTCTTTTTCTTTGGATTCTAACTCAGATTTGTGCACCACTTCATGCCAAAAGGGTACTTTTATGCATGTTTTCTTTTGTGTTACTGTTGGATTTATGATTGTTTGTCTGATTCAACATTCATTCGATTACCAGATATAAATAAATCACAAAAGCAATACTCTCCTAGAAGATGGGAACAAATGAATGGCATGTTGAAAGAAGATCTAGCAATGGTACTCATTCTCCTTTAGCTCCAAGTAGAGAGGTGCTTGAAACTGGAACACTTTCAATTGTTGTTCTTGGTGCTTCTGGTGATCTTGCTAAGAAGAAGACTTTTCCTGCACTTTTTCACCTGTATAAACAGGTAATTCGGTCGATGTTCGATGTCTTTTCGTACTTCATCTTTTGGTTCATGATTATATATCTTCTAACAGTCTCTTGTTGTCTTGATTTGCAGGAATTGTTGCCACCTAATGAAGTTCATATTTTTGGCTATGCAAGGTCAAAGATCTCTACTGATGAATTGCGAAACAATTTGCGCAGGTGCGAATCTTTTTAGAAAAAACATGTTAGATATATTTATGGATCTTGATTTTCTTATATAGAATCAATCAACTTTGTTTTTGTGAACAATATATCATGATTTTTCGCTCGCTGCTTCTTTCGCAAATATGCTTTATGATAGTCTTATCAGTTCATGTAAATGCATGTTTGAACTGTTTGTGATTTTAACACTTATGGTTTGACATGCAGCTATCTTATTCCAAAGAAAGGTGCTTCCCCTAAAGACTTACATGATGTATCGGATTTCTTACAATTGGTTAGCTCCGGCTGTCTCTCGATATTTACTGATGTCTTACTTTGAAATTCTGATTGGTCTAATTAAGTAATAATTCTCTGTCTCCCTTTCTTGCTTATAGGTTAAATATATAAGTGGCGGTTACGATTCTGAGGAAGGCTTTCGCTTGTTGGATAGAGAGATTTCAGAGCATGAGTATTTGAAAAATAGTAAAGAGGGTACATCTCGAAGGCTTTTCTATCTTGCACTTCCTCCTTCCGTGTATCCATCTGTTTGCAAGATGATCAAGACTTATTGCATGAATAAATGTAAGATGTTACGATATATGGTATTAATATCTATTTTCTTCGCAAAGTATGCTTTAAAAGGCGTTTTTAGTATTCAGAAATCTAATAATGGTTTGTTTCCTATGATGACTTCATCTACTTCCTTCTATTAGTGGATCTTGGTGGATGGACGCGAGTTGTTGTTGAGAAACCCTTTGGTAGGGATCTACAATCTGCAGAAGAACTCAGTAATCAGATCGGAGAGTTATTTGAAGAACCACAAATTTATCGTATTGATCACTACTTGGGAAAGGAACTAGTGCAGAACATGGTAACAAAATGAATATATAATGGTTTACATTACATCTTTGTTTTCTTCATAAATTCCATCGAGCGAGTCCATTTTAATATGACTTATATCTGCAGTTAGTACTTCGTTTTGCAAATCGGTTCTTTTTGCCTCTTTGGAACCGCGACAACATTGACAATGTGCAGGTGAGAATTTTTCGAATTGTAAATGTTTCAAACTCGGGTTGAGATAACTTAGACTTAGGCCAGAAATTTAAACTTGTGTTTTGGTGTTGATTCTATGGCAGATAGTGTTTAGGGAGGATTTCGGAACTGAAGGCCGTGGTGGATATTTTGACCAATACGGGTATGTGTAAAGTTTTGTTTTAACAATTTTCTCAAGTCACTTGAAATTCTAACTGTATTTTTTTTATCGGACGGACTTATTCACGCATTTTTTCTATTTGACAGAATCATTCGAGATATTATTCAAAACCATCTGTTGCAAGTAAGGCCTTGATTTCATAATGAAATAGACTTGATTTCGACATTGCAGTTATTTTCGTGTATAATCAAGTGTATGTAGGGAATCTGATTATGAGTGTGTTCATTTGTTGCTTATTTTCTATCAATTCAGGTTCTTTGCTTGGTTGCTATGGAAAAACCTGTTTCTCTTAAACCTGAGCACATTCGGGATGAGAAAGTGAAGGTTTGTCTTTTTCGTTTCAGTTCTCCATAAATGATTAGTCTCTTCTGTCTTTAGTGGTATAAGGCTTGGTTATTGTTGTTGTATGTCGTTATGTTTAGCTTGTGTTGAGACAGGTCACGACATTCGTCTTTCAACTAATAACACTTTCTGGCTGCGTTGAAAAATGCAGGTTCTCCAGTCAGTACTCCCTATTAGAGATGATGAGGTTGTCCTTGGACAATACGAAGGCTATAGAGACGACTCAACTGTACCTGACGAATCAAACACTCCAACTTTTGCAACTGCTATTCTTCGGATACATAACGAAAGATGGGAAGGTATGATAATGTTTCCAGCATTTTATTCTTGAAGAAATATAAGGCCTATTTGGTGGCTAGGATAAGAGAGTCTGAGAAACACGATATGATAAGTTAGTCCTAAATCTTATCCTGTCATGTCTCTCCAGTTAAAATACGTATCCTAGATACCAACTAGGCCTTCAAATTCTCTCCGTGCTTAACAATTTTGAAAGTGATTCTCTGCTAAACTTTTTTATACATTCGACAATTTACTTTTATGCATCAGGTGTTCCTTTCATAATGAAAGCCGGGAAGGCTCTAAATTCTAGAAAGGCAGAGATACGGGTTCAATTCAAGGATGTTCCTGGTGATATTTTTAGGAGTACGTACTTTACTATACCTTACGAGTTCAATTCAAAAATATTCGCTAGCCTAATAATCTACATTGTCTTGATAACAGATAGCTCTATTGTCTTCAAAATATTAACTTAATGTTATGATTTTTAGGTAAAACGCAAGGGAGGAATGAGTTTGTTATCCGCCTACAACCTTCTGAAGCTATTTACATGAAGTTTACGGTATGCCAATCATTCTGATAATCCATAATATGTATTAAGCCTATGAGAGTCCAATAATATAGTTTAATGTCTTGCTTGTAGGTCAAACAACCTGGACTGGAGATGTCTGCGGTTCAAAGTGAACTAGACTTGTCATATGGGCAGCGGTATCAAGGGGTAACCATTCCAGAAGCTTACGAGCGTCTAATTCTTGACACGTATGTTCTTTTAAAATAGCATGCATTATCTAGAAATCAATTAAGTTATCAGATAGAAATTATTTACATGAATCATTATGTGACAATGAGAATTGGATTATGTTGTACAGAATTAGAGGTGATCAACAACATTTCGTTCGTAGAGATGAATTAAAGGTGAGATTCTCGCATGCTTTATATACTATTACAAATTTGCTACAACATGGTGATTCGTAAACATTTTGAATGACGGTATATTTGTTTCGTATCAGGCATCATGGGAGATTTTCACGCCGCTTTTACACAAAATTGATAGAGGGGAGTTGAAGCCAATTCCTTACAAGCCAGGAAGTAGAGGTCCTGCAGAAGCTGATGAGTTGTTAGAAAAAGCTGGTTATGTTCAAACACATGGCTATATATGGATTCCTCCTACCTTATAGAGAGTCATCAAATGAAATAAGCTTATAAGTATGCAATAAGTTTGGGAAATTTCCCTGATAATATCTCTTTTTTGGGTGTATATCAAGCATTTAAGCATGTCTTTGTCACTAGTAGTGTAATAATAGTTTTGATTCTGAATGCAAAGTTGCGAATAAATGAGAAATGTATGTGCTTTTGTGAAAAAGACTTGCGAATTCCGTTGGTTCCTTCCTTGAGATAACTCGCGACTATCCGTATGTGCTTTTGTACTATTATGTTTTTGCTGCGTTCTTGTTCTAGCCCGAAGTTTTGGGACGTCTCAAATAGATTTATGCTAAACTAGAGTTTGCCTAACTCTAGTGTTTGCCACCATGTTCAAACATAACTTCAAAGTTAATGAGTTCGTAAAATACCAATGCTCAATATTTGATTAGAATTTACAAATGTGTGTGTTGTGGTATACAAGCAACACAAAACAGGTACTGGTAGTGAAAATAAAAATGGTTCTAATGTTGGAAGTCCAACTCCAACCAATGAAGTTATTACGGAGAAAACCAAATTTGGTGATGAAAATTGTTGGGGGCTCGCAAGGCCCAATTACAAGCGTCACACAGAAAAGCATACAGAATAGATGAGACATCACCTCAGTCTAAGATACGTAATTCTGGCCTCTAGCACACTTTCCACCGCTGGATCGGAAGACCACCCACATGAGGCATTGAATCTCATGGAGACAGTTTTAACCACCCGCCTTATATAAAGCACAACACGCGCCATTCTAGGTATTTTGTCATTCACATACTCAAACTACTTTCTCAGTCAACTATTGGTTTGGGTGTTGGAGTGCTAATCTTGCATGTCTAACCCCGCTCTGCCATATCGGAAGCTCACTCCACCGCATTGGAACTCAAGTACATTAGATCTTCACCTATTTCTTGTACGGTATATTAGCGTCGTCTGTGAGAATCGATTTGTGATTCTTGCAAATTTCCACGAAGAGCTGCCATCTTTTCCCCACGATCTCAAATCACCGATCTTCTCTCTTTTAGAGCATCAATCTCTTCCTCACAAAGGTCACCAATCTAATCCCTATTGTCATGGTAGCATCAAAAGAAACTCGTTCGATCGTCGCATGCAACTCCACTATCGCGCATGTTTCAGTAACCAATGCTCTATATTTAGTAAGTGGGCTCTATTTCGTCCACCGATTGAAGATGCTCTTGTCTTAGTTACTTCTACAATTAAAATGCCGCAAAATCCAACACCTCCAACAGTTAGACATGGAACCTTCCAAGTTCTTCCAACTTACCCTACAGCTGACTAAATATTAAACATCAAAGCAGCATTCATCGTAATTTATAACTCTTGGATATGAAAAGCTCCACTATCTCCGACACATGTAGGCTAGTTTAGGTGTGCAAGGGTAAAACGATTTATTGAACAATGTCTATAACCTAGTGCAACAACATAATTCACACTTTCTTGCTGAAAGGATACTCTGGATTGAAGAAACTTACAATTCACTTCCTATATGGGAAGAATGTTCAAACACCGAGTTTAAAGAAGTCAGGATCAAGAACCCTTATCCAGTAGGGAATCAACCAGGACAGATAACTAAAAGTACTTATGTTTTCACAAAAGTCACGGCCACAACACAAACGAATGCATTAATCAAAAAGGGGGCGACTTACCAAGTACACCCAAGGGAACAACCTGAAGGATGATCGAGACAAAAAGATATACAATAGGAAAGAATGATCTCCCTATCGAGCCGGTGGCAATTAGCAAGGAGGAGGGAGTTGACTTTGAAGGAAAAACATACAGACCTATTCTCTGATTCTGGGACAGTAAAAAAGAAGACTGAATTCAAAATGAAAATTTTCCCTTGATAATAACAGCAACCACAACCAATTTCGGTGTGTCCAAAATCCTCATTGATTGGGGAAGTTATTGTAACATTATGTGTGTAGAGATCTTCAAAAAGCTTGGACTAAAAAGAGAGAAGTTATGTCCATATGAGGAATTCAACCTATAAGATTTCGACAATGCGATTACTTTCCCATGGGGGTTTATTGAGATAGTGGTCACTTTGGGAGAAGGAATAGACACCAGGATGGTTGACCTGAAATTCTTAGTAGTATGGAACTATGTGCTTGCATGTATGATTATCACTTGGTTTTGATGATGACAATTAAAGAAGAAAAATATTGAAGATAACAATTGTGTAGCTCAAATGACTTATGGATGTTGATAGCTCTCTATGACAAAGGGAGTTAATTTCAACTATGAAATAAAAGCTTTTATTGATGACACGTGATCAAGAAGATATCTCAATATTCATCACTCAGAAGATTCAAGATCCAATTTAAGTGTTAAGTAATTGATGTATCAAGCAAGAGAACTTGAAGGTATGAAGTTGTGAAAGTGTGAAAGCTCGCCTGATTATGCGCCTTGTATCTTAGAGTGATCAGCTCAAATGTTAAAGGTCAAGAGTAAGTCTTGACATACTATGGCAATCACACACACAGAAAAACTTTTTAAAACACTCTCTTATTTCATAAAATCTTTTGAAAACCTATTTAGGGTTACATGGAATTGATTAAGGAGTAGTTCTAATCAATTAGGAAAATTTTAACACTCCCCAATCGATTAAGGATCTGGTCCAATCAATTAGATAAAGGTAAATGACCCCTTAATTGATTAGAAAATCTTTTAATCGATTAATTCATATATCTGTTTTAGAGTTTCCTTATTTTTGGATTAAGATTGTCATTTTTTAAGTTGTTTTAATCGATTACGTGATAGTGTTAATCAATTAAATCATTGAAATGATTCATGGATTATTTCCTTGTTAAGCAAAAAAAATCCTATATAGAAGAGGTTTATCCTTTTTTTTCATTTTGCACCAAAATTTTGATTAGAAAAACTTTTACTCTTCTTCTACTCTCTTCATTTTCATTTTTGCTTTTCACAAAGATTGTCATAGTTTCAAAAGATCGGAAATCCCTTTAGAGAGATTTGTTGTAATTGGTGTTGTGCCTTATTATCTTTATTCAAGAGTGATATTCTCTTGAACATTTTAATTTGTATAAGGCTTAAAGGTTGCAAGCTAAGCCTGGAAAAAATCTTAGGTTAAGGTTCTTGGGCTCAATATGTGTTAAAAGCTTTATTTTACTGTTGAAGGTTTGTGGGATGATCTTGCAAAATCTCAAATATGATCTTAGTGGAACTATCATGAGGAAACTCTTAGGGACAGGTATAAGCCAAGTGATTAGGCCTAACCTATATAAATCTCTTGTGCACTCTCTTTAAGCTCTTTTATCTTTAATTTTTGTTAATTATATTATTTCCATTGCGTTTTTCTATTCATCTTCTTCGTTCTTCTTAACCTTTAATATAGAAGTTTTAAAATTTAAAATATTTTTTAAAGTTTATCAATATGAACTTTTAGCTTACCCAATTCTAAAGGAAACATACCAAGTATGTCCAGGCCCCATTTGTCGAAGGATTGTGGCAAGATAATTGTGTGCAGAAGCTCGACAGGGGTATGGATGAATGTTGCATACCTTTGACACTTGTCACACTGATTAATAAACTTGGGATTGTCTCTAAGAATTTTTGGGCAATAATATCCATCCCTTAGGATTTTTCTTGATAATTTTGTCCTTCCTATATACCTTCCAACCTTCCACGTATACCTCTATGTACCTCAACCAACCCCAAACTTACTTCATATTCAACGATATATTTCAATATGGGCTTCAATCATTTGTATCTTCTGGGATTCCATCTCTTTATCTTGTAAAAAAAATTTGGTTAAGTATTCACCAATGGGGGTTATCCAACTTTCATCATTTTCTATCATCATGATCTCCTCGACTTTTGTACTCGGACTGTCGAGAGTTTCCTGTATCACTATTATGTTGAGACCAGACTTTTTAGCTCTAGCGAGTTTTACTAGTAAGTTAATTTAGGTGAGAATATAGACATAAAGAGGTCTAGAAGGGGGGTGAATAGACCTTTTACCTTTTAAGACAATTTCAAAAACATTTTAGGTCCCATGTACGAAAGCAGTTATTTTAAGAAGCGCATAAGTAAAACACAAAAACAAGAGAGCTTAGAAGCATCTTAATAAATAAAACCAAATAAAATAATACATAATGTTACTAAGTACTTGATTGCTTCTAATGTAAGTCTATCACAAGACAACCAAAGCTGCTTTAAACAAATCTATTCCAAAACTCTTTACATAGATGTTCTATCAAGACATAATTGGATTCATGATATTTCAATAAGATTGATACACCACAAATCTAAGCTTATACATTAAATCTCTATAAGCAAAGTCTATCTTATATGGAATGCAGTCAATGCAATAATGCAATATCAAAATGATGAGTACTAGAAAATTAAAAGAGGATAAGGGAAGAAGAAAAGATACATAGGTATATAGTGGTTCGACATTCTTCGTTGCTTTGCCTACTCTACTCTTCAATGATGTTGTTGGAAAATAATCACGATCTTTCACTATTTTGATAAGTTTGATTACAAGCATTTTGGTTACAACAAACTATCAAATGATAATTCCCTCTATTGACGTAGACACTTAACTGCTAACAAAAATAAGATCTCTAAGAGATCTTGATTCAATAACCTTGATATCCACAATAATCCTGCTCCAAGTATTTGTATGTGGCAATCCACATGATCCCATCGATCTCTTGTCTAAGAGATTGCCATTAGCTAAGCATTGATTGGACAACTCCCAACTTTGTTTGCAAACAATCTTTCTCCAACTCCACCAAAGATGGATAACTTCCATCTCTGCCTTACGGATAGTTGATATTTGATCTCCCCAAAGTCTTCCTTGTAGTATAATGAAACTCTCATATTGATGAATAACAACAAATGCCAAATTGCATTCAAGAAATGATATATGCACCTGTAACACACATCAAACTTCACACAAAAACATTAGATACTCTAATGTACCACTAGTACCCCTCAATACTCAATCTTTAGAGATGAAGGTCCTCAACAATGGAAAAAGACTAAGGATGAAAATGATGAACAGTACCAGGATATCTCACATACACTCTAAAATAACAAGGTGTTACTTAATAGTTTAGATGAATATGAATGAAGAACACACACACACACACAAGGTTCTCTCAAATTTCTAGGTAAATGGACCTTGGATTTGATTGTTATCAACAACTTGATTAATCATGAACAACACGACAAGATTAATCAACTTTCTATCTCTAATTCACTCAACACAACAGCAAATTGCATAAGAACAAGATGCAATAAAAAAGAGAATGAATTCGACATGAATTCATAATCAAAAAGTTGTTTTATAGAAAAAGATAAAGAATCATGGTTATGGGTATATACACACTAAGAAGAGAAGAAAAAACCACTTTTTGTCTCTATGAGTTTTTCCCATATGTTTCACTCACTTGTTACTTTCATCAAAGAAATAACTATTTTAATCAAGGATGAAAAATGGGTCTTGGAGCTTTGATTCAGATCAAGTGAAAACTGTGATTCAAATCATTTTGATCAGAGCCTAAATATAGCTTCGTGGAATCAATTGATTCAAATTAATTTTTGCACTTGACTCGGATCACATGAGGTTGTGATTCGAATCATGTCTATTTTGTGATTTGAATCAAATGCTCTAGAGGCAAATCCCATTTTTCACACAACTTCTAATTTGAATCATATATTACACTTGATTCGAATCAAATGATTGAAAATCCATATTTAAGAGTTTTAATTTGTGATTCAAGCTACACCTGGTGAAACGACAAAGTAGTAACTAGCTAGGCTAAAATAGAAATAATATAAAGGATCAAACACTCTTATTAAATGAGCAATAAGGATTCTTAGTTATAAAATAACACAATAGCTGAAGCGTTTACAAATGAAATGTGAAATAGAATACAAGCACATGATTATAGAATCAAATAACAAATAAGCGTTGTCATACGATACCGTGACTGAAATTTCAAGTTAGCCTAAAAAAATTCTTCATGAGATACATGTAACATCTCAAAGGTCTCGAAGCCTTTCGCCATCTTGACGATATGCTACATATTTCCAATAATGGTGCCTTTATTTGATAATCTCCCTTTACCTGGTTAGCGACCAATTGAGAATCACTTCTGGCCTTGAGGTGGATGGCTCCCATCTCGTGGACTAACTTCATCCCTACTATAAAAGCTTCATACCCCGCCTAATTATTGTTGGCTTGGAAGTTGAAACATAAAGATGTTATAATAATACTTCACCGAGTATTTCCAACATGATTCATGCTCCAATGCTTGCTTCCAAGATGGGGATTCTGCCTTGATGAAGACGTTCAACGCTACCAAGAAATTTTCCTGGGATTAGGATTTGATACTTCTTCTAGGTACAAATGATATATCATACTCGGATAACTCCACTGACTAAGCCAACATTCTATCAGCAAGATCTTACTCAGCACTTGTTTGGCCGGATAATTCATCCTAGCAATGATCTAATGTACCTGAAAATAAGGTCTCAACTTCCTTTTCGTAATCAAGACTTCTAAATCCAATCATTCTATATTTTTGCTAGTGTAACTCGGCACCCTTTAAGATTTTACTGAGAAAATTTATCGGCCTTTCTATATGATGCATAAATATAGGATTAATGGTGTCCCTTCCTTGTGACAAGTAAGTAAGTAAGTAAGGGCAGAGTTGACTCAAAATTTTCAACTCTTGAAAAGCCTTATCACAGTCTTATGTCCATAGAAAATTGCATAGTTCTTAAGTGTAGAAAAGAAGTGGATGGATTTTCCACCCATGTAGGACAAAAATCTAGAAAATGTTGATATCCTTCCCGTCAACTATTAAATTTTCTTAGCTAAGGTTGGGCTTATCTTGTTGATGATCTCCTAACATTTGTTTTTATTGACCTTTATTCGTTTCCTGGTTTACATGAAGCCCATAAATGTTCCCCCATGTACCCCGAACTAACACTTATTTGCGTCTAGCCACATATTGAACCTTCTGACCAATGATAATGTCTCCTTCAGGTCCCTATAATGTCACCTTTTGTTCGGGTTTTGATCACTATGTCGTGGATGTACACCTCAAGTTTTCGGCATATTTGATCAAAAAATACAATGTCCATGAGTCTTTAGTATCTTGCTTGTGTATTTTTTAGCCCAAAATGTATGATGTTATAGTAGTAATTTCTCCTATTTGTCATGAACGTTGTTTTTTAGGCGTTACTGAGGCTCATCCTAATTTGTTTCTATCCATAGTAGGCGTCTACTAAACTCAACATTTTGAAACAAGACGTGCCATTAATGAACCTGTTGATACTAGGAAATAAATATGGATATTTAGAGCATGCCTTGCTGAGGTCAGTGAAATTTATGCATATCCACCATTTTCTCGAGTTCTTTTTCACTATCATTATGTTAGCCAACCATGTGGGATATTTGATCTCTTGGATGAACCTCACATCTATCAACTTTTTTTTACCTTTTTTGCCATGGCCAGTCTTTTCTCTTCCCCTCCTTTTTGCTTCCTCTAGGAAACGAGTTTTGCTCCGGCTTTTATGGCCAATTGATGACACACCACATATGGATCTATCCCGGTCATATTTTCTTGATCCCATGTGAAAATATTTGCATTATTTCGCAATAGTTGGACAATCTTGATATCTACATATTTAGCTGGGTTGTTCCGATCTGGGTAGTTTAGTACTCCTCAAATATTATCTAAACGGTCTTTATTTCTTCCATGGGAGCCAATATACCTTTTGGAGGTCTCCATGAGGATATAGGTCAACATGGTGGATTTTGTGCACGTCCGAGTCAGGCTCCTTATTGATCTTCTTTTTTAATCTTATGTTGTCCCTATAGCACTTCCTTGCTAACTCCTGGTTTCCTTTTATTACACCAACTCTCCCGTTGCTCAATGGGTAATTCATGGTCAGATATAACGTGAATAAGATGACCTCTAAAGTGTTGAAGGTTGACTTACCTATGGTGATGTTGTAAGGTGATGAAGCATTTATCACCATGTACCTTACTTTTATCGTATCCTCATTCACATTTGTTCTGAAGGTGGTCTTGATGGTAACATAACCCAAGACCTGCACTTACTCGCTTTAGAAGCCTACAAGTGATCCCTTGAATGGCTGGAGGATTTACGGGTCCAACTTTAATCCTTGGAATGTATTTTAATATAGGATATCCGCGTATTTTCCAGGATTAATCAATACTCTTTCCACATTCCAATCATGGATCTAGAAATTACTCACCATTGGATCGTCTTCATATGGAATTATACCCTCAACGTCACTGTGAGAGAAACTGGTGGTTAGGAACGAGGCTCTAAACTCAATGGGAGGAGCAATGGCAACATGCATCACCTACCGAGCATACTTTTTCGAGACGATCTAGATTCACCGCTGCATGCGAATCTACCAACTATCATGGATTTATGTTGTACTGTGTGCCTGCTCTTTGTAACACCCTGATAATTAGATTTAATTATTTAATTATTATTTGATGTTTTTGATGTGATTGTGTGATGTTATGTTGATGTGTGTGGGGTAGTAGAATTAAGGTGTTAGTTAGAATATTATAATAATATAATTTCTAATTAGCATTATTAATTAATTAAATAAAATAAGAGATATTGTGAGATAAGTTAGTAAGGGCAAATGAGAAAGTTCATAAAAAAAGGTCCTAAGGCTAACTAAGTAAAAAGAGAAAAAGGGAGAGAATTTCATTTGTCATAAAATTTTGGAGAAAACTGGAAAAGAATATAGAGTTGGGGCAAGAGAGGAGAAGAAGAAGAACGACCGCAGAATTCGGGAAGAGAATCAATCAAGATAATAATCTAAGGTAAGGGGGTTATCTTAATTATTATGTTTGCCTTAAGGGATTGATAATTGTATATGTTGGGTTGGGTTTGCGGATTTTATGATGAATTTGATGATATTGATGAAATACCATGATGAATTGTTTGGATTGCATGATTAATATGATGTATGATATTGTTGATTGTTGTATTAGTGATTAATAACATGATTTAGACTCGAATCCACCATTGTTGAGGATTTGATGAAAATGATGGAGGTATAATGAATATGTGTGTTTTTGTGATTAGAATGATTGAACCATATTAGAACTAGGTTAATAGACCTTGAATCGTAGAAAATTATTGATTAAAATTAATTTTGGATAAAGATTTGGGTCTAGTATGATGCAGGTCATGCAGGAATTTTCTGCAGAATTTTAGAGTCCGCTCAGCGCGCTCTGAAAAATAATTTCCAGTAAAGGGCGTGCTTAGCGTGGTATTTTGGTGCTCACACGGTCCCCGAAAATGAAAATTTTTATTTTCGAAAAACAATTTCAGAATATGGTAGCTTATATTTTATTAGAATTTCTGAGAATTTTCTGGAATTTACTATGCACGTTTAGGTCGGTTCATAAGGCATTTTGTATGAAACTTGACTTTATGAATTCTTGTGTTTCTATACCTGACATCGGTGAATGTTGTTGTGTTGATTGATAACATGATTAATCGATGTTTGTGTGTTGTGTTGAACAAGATGCTTGTGATGTTGTGTGTTTGAGTGATGACATGACTTTGATGAATTCATGAATGATGATGCCATTTTGACTAATTGTGGTCGTTGATTTTGTGACATTGAGCATCATGCATTCATAGCATAATTATAGGGCGAAAGTCCAGTGATGTTGTAGGACCTTTGGTCTAGTGTTGGCCTTAATCCCATTGTGTGGATTGAGTGTGTTTTATGTTGAGCTTCGGTTCCAAATAGGAATCGATCATATGGTGGGGATCTTTGGAGGACGATGACAGAGTCATCAGTGATGAACTGGTACCACATGCACGAGGTCATTGTTGATGCATTGCAGTATTGTGATGTTGTGTGGATTGATGATATTCGATTATTTGTGATGTGAAATACTTAAGTGATAATTGTGATCGACTTGTGAGATGATGTTGTGAATAGGTGATGATGTGCAGGTGTAAGTAAGTGTGTGTATATGATGGATATGTCGTATTGGTATATGTGTGATTGGTTGTTTGTATGTCACAACTATATCTGTTCCTTATTTCTTACATAATGATTATGAAATAGTCACCCTTTCTGTTTGAATGTTGCCTCCACATGGGTAACGCGCAGGTAATCAGGAGTAGTCTGCGGAAGTTAGAGGATAGCTTCGTGGAGTCCTTTTTATCATTTGCTTAGAATAAGAGTTGTGATGTTTTCTCATTTTAAACATATTTATGTTGATTTTGTTATTTGAGAAGTTATTTGGTGTTAACATTGATAATTATGAAGTTTAATTGAGTTTTGTTTAAATAACTGAAATTAAGATGAGGTTATGATTGCAATGCGAAGTATTTGAATAAATATGTTGAACTGTCATTTGATGTATGTTTTAAAATTGATGTAACTCGTGTTACAGAGCAGGACTAGTTATTGTGATGTTTATTTGACAATGTGACACCCTTGTTGGTGACTCTTAATTGATTTAATTTTGTATTATATTGTGAATATTTCTTGTGGGTTAGAAGGGTGTTACACTCTTCTTGCATGCTTAGTGTCCTCTTGGTTAGAGGTTCTTCCCTAAGGTTCTTGTGATGTAGATCTCCTTCTATTCGTGCCTCAATTACCATTCTGTACATATTTCTGAAGACGATATCTCTGTATCAGCTTCACTATCTCCTACTTTAAATTATGACAATAATTAGTGTGATGACCTCACGCCCTGTGATATTTACACCATTTTCTAGTATCCATCTCTCATGTTTAATGTTCAACAGGGTGAAATATTTGAATGGCCTGCGATTTGTGTTTGAACGATGCTTTCTGCTGGAGATGCTTGGTCCCTATGTTTTCTTTGCCCACCAGATTATGATTATGATTTTGATACTTCCTTCTCTTTTTCATCCGTCGACCTTTTCTCTGTATTACAATCCTCTCTCCTTAATGTAATGTTATGTTTGCGCCAATATCTCCTGACTCCTTGAAACTGTTCTGAAAGGCCCCCACAAACATCTCCTAATTAGGATGGGTGGCCTTGACGATTTGTTCATTAAAATGAGTTAGGTTCTGAAAGGCTTCCATTATTGTCGTCAGTTTCTGGGCCAGGGACTCGTTAAAGTGCTCTACCTTGAAACTGTTCTGAAAGGCCCCCACAAACATCTCCTAATTAGGATGGGCGGCGTTGACGATTTGTTCATTAAAACGAGATAGGTACTCTTGCGACGACTCACCTTGTCTCTAATAGACTTTGAAAAGGCTCGTGGTTGACACCTTTCTGTGTTTGTTAACGAATAAATTATGCATTATTTTCCTCGCTAGATCCGGATAGTTGGCTACATAGAATTTGGGAAGGCTCGTGTACTAGCATAGGGAGACATCCTTCAACGTGCCCGCCATAAGTTTGCATTTCGGCAAGTTGGTAGCTCAGATGATGTTCATTTGAGTGTTGACTATTATGATATGTTCTTATAGGTAGCTTTTCCTGTCAAAAGAGGCCAACGAGGGCGGCTTGAATTAGATGAGACTTGGTCATCTCTAATTTCCACTGTTAGAGGTTATGGATTGATTAATTCTTTTATGTCATCATCCTATGGTGGGATGATGATGTTTATTTTTCTTAAAGGCGTGCATGCTGCTTTGCAATAGCTTGTTTTGGTAGCGCATGTTTTCCACAATGGTGACTAGTTATTCAATGGCAGACTGTAATTCTCGATTGTTACTGCTTTCTCTCGTCATGTAAGGATATCGAGTTTGGTGGTTTGCAATTTTGTGTGGCCCATGCAAGTTTTACCAGAATTCTGTGGTGGGTGCCATATATTCACACAAAGAACACTAGTTAAATAACTCTTCTAATATTGGTCAGAAAGAGCCACATTATATGACTTCTCCATAAGAAATTGAGCCTGCCTTTCGGTTTGAAGCACATTCCTTTTTATATTGATTTCTTTAGCCTAATATGAGACAAGGGATATAAATTGAGTTAAATCCTAATCAAGAGCTATAATAACCAATTCTACAGTTATTATTGCATTAAGGAGACATGTTTGGACATGCCGGTGTCACGCGATAAATGCACATAAATGCTCGTCTGGGATATCTAGACTTTGAGGCGGCCTATGTCACTCCTAGACTTAGAAATGGCCATGTCGAACTCGATTATGACCTATTCATCCATCTTGTGGTTAACCGCCAATTCCAGGATATACAATAGTGAAATCGAAATAATTTTTTTAATAAGGGTTAAAATTCAAGTACTCTTATTTCTTAGAACAATTTATATAATCAAATTGTATTCATTTCTCATTCTACTAACAGTTATACAAAGCAAATATTTGCCTATTGTCCAAACCAACCTATTAATTATTTAAAATAGTTCATTTACCAATATATTCAATCCAACCCACGACAATCACATAACTTTCGTTTGGTGATTGAGTTTGTGTTGATGAATCTTTGAGCTTGTTAATGTGAAACTAATGATTTTTTTATTTTATATATTTTATTATAAATAAAAAATTAATTAATATATAACTACAAATTACTATTTTTTTTTCAAATTTTCATTCATCTTCATTAATATTATTAGACCAATATTGAACCAACGAAATCACTTAAATTATAAGTCTAAGAGTTTTTCTTATTTTTTATGACTCACACCTTTTTTTATTTGTTTTTGCATCATTTTCAACTTATAGGAATGAATTGAATTTTATTATATATAATATTTTATCTGATTTAAGTATGCACAATTTATTTGTGTTAAAATTTTTAAGAATTAAAATAATTTTTTTATTATTTTGTTTTATGCACAATCTACAAACTCAATCCAACCTATAAAAGATTGAGTTGATTTGATTTAGTTTTGACAATAAACTTACGTTTTATTAGATGATAAACCCTTCTATTAAAATTAAAATGAGTTGAATAACATCTCTCATATAAGAACTTTGATGGTTGTGGAAAAGACCACATTGCCCTTGCTGATCCACCAAGTTGCCATATATGCATTTGTCTCAATATTACATTATTTTCTTCTTCCACGAGGCTACTATCTTTTTTCTTTTCTTTATTTGTTTCCCTTTTCACTTTCTCATTCTTTCTCTTTTTACTTTCTCTTCCCTCTTCTAATTTCACATAAATGTTTACTTTCTCTTTGTTTGTCGTCTTCATCTTGCAGACTTTGATTACATGGCCTCATAATTTGTTGAGGTCAGATTCTTGACTAAATATTTTTTTGTTTACTAACTATTATCACGTGTTTGTTTCAGATCTTGCAGAAGCACTATTTGAATGCAAAGAAATTGTTCAAGATATCTTAGGGTTTGTGCAATAGAAGGTGCAGATGAACAAAGGTATATTTAAATAAAAATTTATTCATAAATCTTTTTCAGAACAAACATTTTGGGGCATGAGTTGCTTAGATATATTCTTCCTTGCAGGCCCTTCCACTTTGTGTATTCACAAATCTTTTTCTGAACGAGTATTTTGAAACCACCAGATCTGAAATTGAAACCATTAGATCTGAAATTGAAGCCTCCAGATCTGAAATCAAAACCTCCAGGTATGAACTCGAGCTCTTGATCATGAAACTTTCTTGCACTCTTCTCTTAATTTTTTTAATGATGATTGTTATGAAAAATGGATTTTTGGAGAAACTTAGTATTGTAACATAAAGTGTTGTGGTTGATGTTCAGGTGATAAAGTCATTGTAGCTGATAGAATTTCTGGGAAGCTGTTGAAATTTCTGGAGTCCCCACATGCTACTACTTATGTTGTGCCTTCTGAAAATGAACAGGTTTGTTATTTTTTTAAAAATTTATTCTGCACTTTTTAGTCATGCTTTTTTTAGTTTCGATTTTTAATTTTTCTTGTTCTTTTAATTCACGTTATTTTAAATCTAAATGAGTTCATGTGAGATTAGAATGTGATTTGAAAGTTCTAATTTTGTTTAATAATGTGAGATTATATCTTTATTTGTCTTTGAAATTTTATAATTTTTTCACATAAAACTGTCTTTTAGTAAGCTAAATATGTCATGTAATCTTGCGTGTCCTCCTATTCACTAACTACATTTAATAAATTTGAACTGCATGGAAGAATATTGATGTAGAAAAATTTTAGTGAAGGATATTATTGATGGGTAAAAATATCTGTTGAAATTAAATACACTTAAATGTCATTAATTTGTCATAATTTTTGTAATACTGATTTAATTTTGATTAAGAATATATAAATTTGTTTATGTTATATAAGAGATATTTAATAATTAATATTTTTTGTTTATGTAATAATGACGTTGAAATAACATTTGATTTACTTTTAAGAAAAATTAAAAATGGACATTGAAAATTACTTTTAATTTTAAATTATTTTAAATTTAAGATACAACATTTGTTAAGATAATATTGAAGATTGAAAGAGAATAGAATCTTCAAAAGAAGTTGAATTATTATTGAAGATTGAAAGAAATATTGAAGAAGTGATGAATATAAAAGAATTGGTTAATGCAGTGCGGAATGCTTTCTGCTACATCATACCCCTACTTTTTTCTCAAAGTTTTTACTAGTATTAAATTCATTCATACGCAAAATTTATTTGAAAAATAGTTATAACTTAAGATACAATATTTTTTAAAATAATATTTAGAAAATTAAAATATATATTATTGATATCTTCGGTAAAAACAATTTTATTTTTATTTCAAAACTGTTTTTACCAAAAATATTATCATAATTAAATGCTTATTTAATTATTATTATTATTTGAAATCAATGTAGACAAACTGATACTATTTATTGATTTTATTGATTTATTAAATAAAAATTCAAATGTGTAATCGATCATATTCATATATAGAACAAAATATTCATAATAAAAATATCAACAATTTGTCTATTAAACTAAATTTTATAAAAGAACAAATAAATATACAAATTCATATATTTATAAATTTGATAAATTTATAATCATAAATTCAAAATTTTCAAAATTTCTTAATCGTATGATTTATTTATTATTAAATTCATAAGTTTGATAAATTCGATTTATTTATATTTATATATTAATATAAATAATTTTTTTATATTTACAAATTAAAAATTTATTAAAACTTAATTAAAAAATATTGTTTTTCATTCTATGTATGTGAAAAAAATTTAAAATAATTTTCAAAAATAACTTTTTATTTTATTTGATTGTGAGATTATAAAATTATCTATTTAGGTTCACAATATTTCTAATATTTTGTAAATAATATGTTTATGATTTTATTTGAATAATTTTGAATATGTAAGTTCTCTAATATCTATGTCCAACTTGCATCCCACGATACAATATTGTTGTAGTGCTGAATAGCTGGCTCATGAAGGTTACTCCACTAACTTGTTTATGGTTTTCAACTTTCCCTTATGTAATTTCTTTTAAAAGAAACTTTATATCAACAAATATCAATAATATTAAAGATCATAATGATTATTTTTACATACAACAAAATAATTATAAATTAAAAATCATTATCTTTTGATGGTATATTAAGAGCAAGATTCTCTGATTTTCTTTCACGTTTGCATTTATTACATATCTGTGCATATTTTTCCATATCTTCAAATGATCCACACAACTGATTTTCTACTTTTCATCCATTGGAATACGTAAAATACTATTAAAATAATTATTCATCATTTATTACTATTAACTCTATCAGATTCTTATTCCTATCCATGAATTGAAATGCTATTACATTTTGTAGAGCCACAACATCTATCATTGAAAAAGAAAACAAATCATGTCACAAACCAAAAACATATTTACAAAAGCAGTGTGTAATGTATATTAGACCAGATTGTTTGAGTCTTTAAAAAATATGATTCTCGCACATTTTAATGATTCCCGCATATAGAGCTTTAACATGGAATTGGATCCTCTCCAGTTTTTTCTCTCATGTCTTCTCTCATGTGCAATTTTAAATGGTTGAATTAACCCAACTAATTATTTTAGCGTGAATCTATGAGTCATTGTGAAGTATTGAAAATGTGATGATATGTTGAGTCCTTATTATGGTTTGTGATGATCTGTGATGTTTGAGATTATGATGACTTATGTGATATCTTGGTGATTCATCTGATGTCGTGGTGGTTTGCGTGAGGCTTATGTGTATCGATGAATTTTAGCGTAATTTAGAATAATTAGAATAATAAGTGGAATTATTTTAATTAGTAAAAAAATAAAATAATATCAGTGTTAGATATATTAAGGGTAAGAGTGGTCATCTGTGAAGAGTAAGTGAGGGCAATATGGGAAGGCCATATTAGGGGTCCTAGGGGTAAAAAAAGAAAGGAGAAAAGAGAGGATTCATTATGTACGATCAAAGTTTTGAGAAGAGGCAGAAGGAGAGAGCTAGGGCACAAAGAACATGGAGGAATACGTAGAGAGAACGCGAAGAGAAATAGAATCCAACCGTGAATCGAGGTAAGGGGGGACTCTTCCTTTTAGTATCTCTTATGTGGTCTTAGGTAATAGGTAGATTGATGTATGGTTTGATTCAATTAGACATTGGGATTGTTAGGTTAGGGTGTTATAATTTGGATTGAATTGATGAAAATTGTGTGAACTATTTGGTTAATAATGAGTTTAAATGATGTTTTGTGGTGTATGATTAAATGTATGATGATTATATGCCTGTATGTGATGTCTGGGGTTGATTTTGGACTGAAATTAGGTGGAATCGCAGGGTCTGTCACGGACTTGAGAATTTCTGAAATCGCAGGTCCGCTGAGCGGAGGGGGTCCGCTGAGCGGAGGTCCCAACGTAGTTCGCTTTTGTCTAACATCGCTAGAGGTCCGCTGAGCGGAGGTCTGAAGGAATTCCCTTCTGCCTTGCGTCGCTGAGCGAACCTTGCTGAACGAAAATTTTTCAAAACTTTAAAATAGCGTATCTTTTGATCCGTGAATCCTTTCTTAGTGCCGTTTTGGGCGTTGTGCAAGTAATTAAATGTTTTATATGATGAATGATGAATATGGGCAGTGGCCAAATTTATTCTTTAAAACTCGATTTAATTACTTGATGAGAATTGAACATTGTGTGCATATGAGATAGGTGTGACAATGTATTTGATGTGATGATGAATTTGTTGTGATTATTATTATGATTGTGATGAATGCATGACTATTTGAATGATATTGAAAACATGTACATACTTATTCGGTGATGTGGTGTTGAGATGAGTTGTTCATCGTGATTCGGTGATGTTTTTAAGTATGTTATGTGTGTTTCATTCATTCATATGCATTTGAGGATGGATCCCGTTGATGAGTGGATCGTTGGTGGCTAATTCACATTGTGTGGAGATTAGTAAGCAGTCATCATGTGCCCATGGGGGTGTGAGCGATGAGGTTAATCGTGTGCCCATGTGGGGTATGAGCGATTTGAAGGGCAGTATCATAGAGAGAAGTCCTGTGAATGTGATTCACGAATTTTGGTACCACATGCATAGTGTCAGTTGTGTCATATTGCATTTTGTCATAACATGATTGTATGGATTCAGTGTTTTGTGTTGTAATCTATTATTGTGTGAATTGACGAATAATAGATGTGAATCTGAATATGTATAATTGGGTGAATGATATATTATGATGCTTGTTGCTTATGAATTGCATAATATTTACTAATTGCGAATGAGACTCACCCTTACTTGTTGACATTTTTCAGATTTGAGAAGTAGCGGCATTAGCGCTCGATGAGGATGACTCGTAGAGTTTATCCGTTTATGTTGGGTCGTGTCGGTCATGCTCTGATCTTGTAACACTGGGGAACGATAGTTTTAGAGTTTTATGAGATTACTCTATTTTAATTGGTGTTGGATTATAATTCCATTTATTTGTATTGACGATGTTTCTTATTCCACTGTGATAAACATGGTTATGTTTTGGTGAACCGTTTCCTAATGAAGTATGACTTTGACCTTAGTTGGTTTATTTGTTTTACATAATTGTGGCACCCTTGTGTATATGTTTTTACTCTGATTATTTATTTAAATTGCCGCAGCGTTTAGAAGGGTGTTACACCTATCCTATATAATGTAAAACAAAATATTATAAAAAAAACCACAACATTTCCTATATAATTTGTTTTCACATAAGCTATTTTTTTTAATATTGTTTTTATCAAATAAATACTTTTATATATTTTCATTTGTTAATAATTTAATTAATTTCATACGGTTTAAGCAACTAGTTAATTTTTATATTTTAAAAGATGAGAATAATCATAATAATAATTATGCATCATAAACATCATAAGACAAATATATATAAGTAAAAAAATAGTTAATTTTAAAATTTTATAATATTGTGAACATAAACAGTAATTATAATAAATCAATTACAATTTACTATACATTATTGTTTAATTTTTTAGGATTGGCTTAAGTTTTTGTAAAACAAATAACGGCAGCAATAATGTAATGTAGAATAGGATGTAAAACTTGATAATAGAACACAGGTACAACAAGAAGATGTCCTATGAGATGTTGAAATATATTCTGGAATAACATGTCCTATGGAATAGCTGTTAACATCGTGCATGCTGAGCTAGATTAATGAGATTGAGTTTCAATTTAACAGATGCAAAATATTCTCTAAATATTGTGCAAATCATATAAGGCGTTATATACTTAAAAGGTCTGAAGAATCAATCAGAATATTTGAAGATTATATAGTTTCTAAATATGGAGATATATTCGGAAACTAAGGGATTTAAGACCTTGATTGTAGCAGAAGTAACTGCTTATTTGTAACAACAAATTAGCTGTGATTGAAGGCCCAAATCCAGTTGGGTATAGGTTATAAATAGAATGGTTTGTAACCTAGAAAAAACAAGTCAGTCGAAGTATATCAAGATGTAATTATTAGGGCTAGGTTGAGTGAACTTCCGGGTTGTGGGAATGTCACTGTAATCCTCGAAGCCTAGAGGCAAGAGAAGTACGTATGTTCTTGAAGGAAGCTTTGAAGTAACTCCAAATTATTGTTATTGTTCTTAGTCAAGAGTCTTGACTAGGTATTATCATGGAAGTGTGTCTTTCAAAACTGTTTGTCTGTGTGATCAGAATGTTGGTGATTAGGCCGTTGTTACAATTCTTGGGACTGGAAAACTGTACAACATTAGTAAGGTGATTGGAAGTGAGTTGGGTTTCTCATACCTAAATAGGATCTAGGTAGAAGGGTCATTGGGTAGGGATTAAGTGAAGAGTTGTAAACGGGGGAGTTTAGCTTTGAATTAATACTGCTGATAGTGGACTTCATTCCTGGCTTGGTAGCCCCTATAGTAGGTGTGTTTGTCACCAAACTGGGTCAAAATTTGATTGTGTTATTTTCTTTTCAGTATCACACAAAACTGTTTATATCTTCCCTATGTTTTTCATGACAGACCTAATGTCTCGACATCCTTTAGGACATCTGGGTCTGCTGCACCAGAATTTCAATTGGTATCAGAGCGGGCATCCTGTTCTATCTCTAGATGATATCCTGGGAGGATCCTTTCTGGTTTGGCAAGGAAGACTCTTATTGAAAAGAGGTATGAACTTGGAGAATTCATACTATTGTACGGATGATCTCTTGGCAATGATCATTGGTTATCTGGAGTAGAAGTTGTTCCTTCTTGTTGCCTTCAGGCCTGTAGCTTGGTGGAAAGATGCTGTATATAGGGTTGATCTATTTTCAATCCTATGTTGCCATGCTTATACTTGAATGGTGGTATAATCATTGTGTCTGAATATCGTTGAGGTGCTTATTATTTTTTCCGCTGCATGGTATTTGATATGACCCTGAAAGTATGGGGAGGATACTAGGGTTGCTGCCCTCAACAAAGTATATGCCAGGTGTTTCAACAGGTTCTTTGAAAGTGTCAGAGATACTTGAGATCTTCCTTAAGTCCACTCATGAAGACATTTATCAAGAAGGTTGATGAGAATCAATTGATCAATGAAGCTCATGTACATTCGCATATTGTTTGAAGACCTTGTAGACTGTCAAGGATGGTGTGATGTTTTATGGGATGTTAAAACATTATTTCACCAGGTATGCAGCTACAGGTTGAAAAGCATATGTTTTGGGTGGTGAACAAAATGTTATGAATACTTTTTGTTTGGAACCTGAAGGTGGAGAAAAACACAAGAAAGAGGGGTTTGGATTGTGTTCTTTCAAATTTTATTTCCCTTTCTATAAATCTTTTCTTTCTTCTTAGTATCTCATTTTCTGGATATGCTTAGATTATTGTTGCGGAAGCATGTTAGAGATAACACGACATAACCAATGAGATACATATTCAATTTAACTTCTTAACTCCATCAGAGCTTCTGACTAAGTCAAGGAAAGTTCTGAAGATAATCAGTGTGAACATTCTGAGTTAAATGAAAGATGCAGAAGATAAAAGACACATCCATTTTTATCCTGGTTCACCTTCTCAATAAGGCTACCTCCAGTCCACCCTCCTCGGGTGATTTTGCCTCTCTCTATCGACGACTTAATCCACTATAACCAAACTGATTACAACTGCACGATCAACTGTCGGGACTGACTTCCTGCACAAGCTACCCGCGAGTGACTAACCCTAGATGATGAATCGTTCAGTGATCTTAGCAAGATATAACGTTCATCAACCTAGTAACTCCTGCACAAGCCAACTGCTCGTGACTAACCCTGCACAAGCCAACTGCTCGTGGCTAACCTTGCACAAGCCAACTGCTCGTGACTAACCCTAGACAATAAACCGTTCAGTGATCTCCAAAAGATATAACGTTTATTGACCTAGAACCCTCCAAGAGTCTAACCAGATCTCAAGGATTTTTGAAGTATCCATATCATAGGATACCCAAGGAACACCAATTCTATCAGAATTGTTCTTCTGGAGATTACAAGTGTGCTTCTTAGTCAAGCAGGTTTTCTCCTATTCTAAGTACATATGTTTATGACACACTGACTAGAAGTCACTTCTGGTGCCTAAACAATCTATCAGAAGTTTCCTAAGATATAACACAATAAGAGCAACAACTCTATGTGTTTTACATATAATTACAAGAAATAAAAATATTCTTGCAGTCTTCTTTTCTTCAACTTCTGGATGAGATCTTCTTCTGAAAGAAGATTAAGAGCAACAACTCTTGTATGAATTGCTTCTTATTCATTGATCTTCATCTTCTTCTTCTTGAATACTGATCATTGAGCTTGTAACGGCTGATGACACATTGATGATCATAAGTAAACATGAAACACTATCGAGCAGCAACTCAGTGTATTCAGTTTCGTTGTCATACAACATGAGAAGTGTATGGTTCGATCAAGTATTTGTGGATTTCTTATAACTCCATTGGAGCATACTGCAAAACATGCAGGATTTTCCTTTTCACTCCTTTTGATTTTCTTTTCATAGTCTTATGATGTATATTTCAACATAACCGTTTCATCACACACTTTGTGTGTGTTGCCTCTGTTGGAGCAGCTTAATTTATCTTATACTTATTTGCTTGCTCACGATGTCTTACTTTCACACCGTATCTCTTCTATCATAGCTTTGTTCTTTTTATAGAAGTCTGTTATTATTGTTGGAATATTTCCGTTGAACCATATTTGAACAAAGCATTTATTGCTTACCGTAGACTGAGTGATGACACACCTATTTCCAAGGCGAATCTTATCTTTTGGTAGCGTGTTCTCCTTGTTTTTCTTCTTTCAAGACATTTTCTCTTGGTAGCGTGTTTTCCTACCTTTTGTCAAAATGTAGACAACAATAGATGTCATAATTTTGTCTTTGCATTGAGTAACACGATAAATTGCATGTGATTTAATTGGAGCAATTTATGTTGTTCTTCGAAGCTTCTAAATACAGAGTCAAAACTTCTGTTGCTGTGAATATTGATGTCGCTTGTACTTCTGAGGAAGCTTAGTATTATTTGTATCATCTAGCCTTTGTTTCTACGATGACTTATGATCTTCTATCACTAATTTGAATTCTTGTTCTATGTGCAGAACTTCTGATCATTTACTCATGTGATCTTCTTGTTGTAATGAGTTCTTCATGTATCTGATATTTCTGTTTAATTCCTTGAAGCTTGTCTGAATTCGTTTTTGATGCAGTCGTATATGGCTTATAGCATAATATCTGCACACTTAATGAAAGCATTAGTCGTAAAATTGTTACTCACAAAATATATGCTTGTTATCATCAAAATCAGATTCTGAACATAGATTCTCAATCTTGTTCTAATAGAACCTACTCCTAATCTGGAAGAGGAGACATTTGAGTTATGCAGGTTGATCAAGACACGATCTACAGTCTATCTACCTCTTGTGTCAGTTTATTTCTGACTAAGGTATATGGAAGTACATAAGTCGAGCTCTGAGCTCTTGAGAAGAACTCATAAAGGCATCACCATCAGATCCTTTATGAAGGATGAGCTCATGTCTAGAGGATCCTTTTGATTAAAGGAACCAGATTGATGGAATCTTGGTTATGGCCATGGAACATATCCTGTTCAAAAAAGAATAACTTGTGCTTACATAATACAGGAGGTGATATTGATGTTCTATTCTCAAGTGTTTCTTAGCAATTTATAAGGAAGAGTCCTCAATCTGAAGCTAGAAGAACTTGAAGGAAGTGTCAGACATAATGGCTTGACATCTCTTATACTGAGAATTTATTTTTCTCATTATGTCTGGTAGACCTTTTCAAGAACAGAGTGGAGGTTTATTACTCAAACTTGGTTCAATAATCAAGTCTATGAGGGCATGAAACTTCTGTTCTAATGGTAAAACCTTCAAAAGGATGCTAAGCATTGGAGACACATTAATCGATATTATGTGGTTGATGTGCGTCTGAATTTCGGAATGTCATTCAAATCACCTAGGATGGATATTTCAGATGAAGCAATGAGGAAATACTATTCTAGAATCAAAGGATTAAGGTTCCCTGATATTTACGTAAGGCTTCTCTTGGGTTTATTTATGTGATGTCGTCACATAATGAATCAGTGATATTGCAAGGAATAAAGTGGATCCTTGTGCTTTGAAGAAGCAGACTCAGTCTGAACAGTCTGCTCGTAACAAGTAAAAGACCAGTTAATGCCATGTTCGTTGAAATCTACTTCAGAAACCTGTTAGGGGGAATCTCTTCTATAGGTGCACAAAAATGGCATCCAAGCATCTCTTAGTCAGACAAAAGGTATATACATTGTGCATAAGAGATATGGTCTTTGAAGGGTTGAGCAACTACTAATGGTTAATCCTCCTGCATCCCTTACAAGAATGGTGGGGTTCTATGGAAGACATATCCAGAACCATAGCAAGATTCTGAGAGTGTGGTTAATGTCAGAACTAATGGATGAACATCGCTTCAGTTCTCTGCTTCCCCAACTAAAGAAGTTCATTTGATTCAGGATGGGATTAAGGGTCAAGTCACTGACCAAACATGAAATGGATAACGTGACTATGTGTCTTATTGAAGAATCCACTCACTTCAAGTGGAGTAAAATAATGTCATGTGCTGTTTTTTGGAGGCACTCTAATCAGTTGATTAAAAGAAGCTTGTAGTGAAACACATCATTTGCTGGTTATAGGAAGAGGAACACATAACTGATGAACAACCTTGACAGGGTCAGGGTACAAATATGAAGTGTGTACAAGTCTGCTTTCTGACCTAATGTTGTAAGGAAATGATTGAGAGTTTATTTCTCTCGCAAGTTGCAATGATGAGATTCCTTTTTTAGCTTCTTGAAGGACCTCTATACACAATAAGTCCTTGGAAAAATGATTCAAGACCCATAGTTGGTTTCAGAAGATGATGTGTCAAATAATGTCTTAACATCATGCTTGTTGATGACTATATTTGGAAGGTGCTTGAGATTGGGCAGGTAAAATCGGATACTCAAGCTTTATGGTGAGAAGTATTTTTCTAACAATGAGGATTCGAATGTGGAGAATCTAATCCTATCAATAGTAGTATGTGAATGCATAATTATTTTATTGAAGACTCCACTAGCATCAGCAACTAATAGTGGATGTAAGAACAGAAGAAGTGTGTCAGATATTGAGGTCTGATCTGGTGGTTCTCTTTTGTTGCAAGTCACTATAGACAAGTGTTATATCTGAATCTTAGTAAAGCTTCTAAGCAAACTGAGAATTTCTTTTGAAGTTGGTGAGTGACTTCACATCGTGTATTCATGACAACCTGCCTACACAATAGGTCATAATACAGAGTGTGGATTTGCAAGCGTATGAATCAGATGTGTCCTTGTTAATGATTCTACTGAGGGAGTCAGTGCAAAAGCTGGAATACTGGTTGTCCATGACAGGGGGAGTCAGTGGACTAACTGGTTTGTTTAGAGCTTGCAATGGTCAAGCTCATGGAGTTATTACCCTCTTATGAGGATGATGTTGAATAACATGCTGAGACATGTGGCTACAAAAAGTAGCTAGTTTTGCCCCTATGAGGGTCTCTGGAGTTCTAGCCAAATGAAGCTAGATTTCACCATCCTACTTCAAGAGGATGTGTTGTTCCTGCCTGATAATTTATGTTTCTCTGCAGTGGCTCATGGGATAAAAGGATTATCCTACTGGTTGTTGGGAGTTATCACACTTGGTTTGTCTAGAGGTGTGTGACACTAACTCCAAGTGAAAAGAGGGCACTTGGAGAATTCAGTCGAAGGCATTATAGTCATGCCTCTGGGCATATGAAGTAGTTTGGGAAACATCCTTGACTAAAATTACTAAAGATGTGTTTGAGGTTAGAGATAATGTCTGGTAGGATGTCAAACATTGTTCATGACATGTTTTCCTGAGTTGAACAAAGGAATATTCTAGACTGTGCAGTCAGCCACATGTAAAAAGGAAAATTATAAAGTGTTATTGACAACGCATGTGCATGCATTGGGACTGAATTATCCAGAAGAAATAGTCCAAGCATAATAAAGGCATTCAAAGTCTTGTTGGATGGTAGACATAGATTTTTGGTGTTATTCTCTCCTCAAATAACGCTATCCTTGACCAGATGGTGTCACATTCAAGGAATCATTATTTCCCAAGCAAAGGACCAGCTATTTATAGAGGTTATTTTTTCTCTTTACACATTGTGAGTGTGTGTTTCGGCTGATTCTGAATGGGGTTCTTTCGGGTATGGGCAAGTTGTGGCTGGGTCTGGTTTTGTGAAGGCCTCATTTGTCAGTTTTTGGCCAAAAAAAGGGGAGAAAGGGTTTGTTGCTCAGATGTTCAGTCAGGAGGTTGTATTGCCAGATACAGTTCAAACATGTCGGATCATATGTTCTATCATAAGTAGGTTTGGATTGCCTTTGTGACTTGTGATATGAGTTATGAATACAATTGTGACATGTGTTCTGAGTTACCAGAGGTGGTGGTTGATTTGGCATCAGGTTTCCGAATTTGTCCCTGATGGACCCTTGGTTGTTAATTTAACTACAGGTGAAGGTTCTCTTATGCCACCATTAGTCTTCTGTGAGAAGAATTGGTTCTGGGTTGAGGGGGAATGTAATTCATCTTCTTTCTCATGTACACCAAATCATTGGTGTTAAGGTTTGTGCTGCAATGGAACTCATGCAAAATGCTGGATTGAAGATGTTGAACAAGATGTCCCGACATCGTTGCTGAAGTCTACTACACAATTGCTTAGATCTACTGTACTTCTATTAGTAGATTAGTAATCTGTAATTTGGGCACAGGAGGTGCGTGTGCTTGAGGGAGAGTATGCTAGTTGCCTGCTTCTGGTTGCTGTCGTACACTTTGTCAGTATATACTTTGTTAGTATGTGCTAGCATGTGTTGAGGGGGAGTTGTTTACTCTGCATTATTCTTTTCTGCTGTTGATGTTCTTCTGATGCAAGGGTTATTTGGTCGTTTTAGCCAAAAATTTGCAAAAGGGGGATATTGTAAGTTCTTTGTTTTTAGGATTGGCTTAATTTTTTGTACAACAAATAATGCCAGCAATAATTTAATGTAGAATAGGATGTAAAACTTGCTAATAGAACACAGGTACAGTAAGAAGATGTCCTATGAGATGTTGAAACATGTTCTGGAATAACATGTCCTATGGAATAGTTATTGACATCGCGCCTGCTGAACTGGATTAATGAGATTCAGTTTCAATTTAACAGATGCATAATATTCTCTGAATATTGTGCAAAACATATAAGGCTTTATATGTTTAAAAGGTCGGAAGAATCAATCAGAATATTTGAAGATTATATAGTTTCTAAATATGGAGATATATTCGGAAACTATGGGATTGAAGACCTTGATTGTAGCAGAAGTAACTACTTATTTGTAACAGCAAATTATCTGTGATTGAAGGCCCAAATCCAGTTGGGTATAGGTTATAAATAGAAGGGTTTGTAACCTAGAAAAAATAAGCCAGACGAAGTATATCAACATGTAATCATTAGGGCTAGGTTAAGTGAACCTCCTGGGTTATGGGAAGGTCATTGTAATCCTCGAGGCCTGTAGGCAAGAGGAGTACGTATGTTCTTCGAGGAATCTTTGAAGTAACTCCAAGTTATTGTTATTTTTATTAGTCAAGAGTCTTGACTAGGTATTATCATGGAAGTGTGTCTTCCAAAACTGTTTGTCCGTGTGATCAGAATACTGGTGATTAGGCCGTTGTTACAATTTCGGGGACTGGAAAACTGTACAACATTAGTGAGGTGATTGGAAGTGAGATGGGTTTCTCATACCTAAATAGGATCTAGGTAGAAGGGTCATTGGGTAGGGATTAAGTGAAGAGTTGTAAACGGGGGAGTTTAGCTTTGAATTAATACTACTGATAGTGGACTTCATTCCTGGTTTGGTAGCCCCTATAGTAGGTGTGTTTGTCACCAAACTGGGTCAAAATTTGATTGTGTTATTTTCTTTTCAGTATCACACAAAACTGTTTATATCTTCCCTATGTTTTTCATGACAGACCTAATGTCTCGATATCCTTTAGGACATCTGGGTCTGCTGCACCAGAATTTCACTAACCTTTTCAAAGTTGTCTAGACTCAGACATTGATGAATGATGAAGAGGGCTTTATAACTCTTTTTCTCCAATTCTTCATGTTCTTTCTTTTCTTCTTCTGAAGCATCTTCTTCAAGCTCTTCTACTCCATCCTTTACAAGATCCCAAAGACCTTGACACTTGAATAGAACCTTCATCTATTTGCACCAATTCTCGTAGTTATCTACTTTCAGAATTGGTAAACTTGGTGAATAATTTCCATTCCCATAATTCACTACCATCGTGATTTTCTTCTTCTTCTTCCCTTGACTGATAAACCGAAGCTCTTGATATCAGATGTTGGAAATCTACCAAAATCTATGATGAATTTCTATCAATCTTGTTGAACAAGATTGTTTTCACCACATGATAATAATGAAAAGAGAAAAGAAATTTAAAGAAAGAAAGGATTAGGGTTTATGTAGAGTAACTCTCTGTCCACAAACTGTGGAAAACTTTGTTATTCACTTGCAACTGCAAATTCTGTGAATACAACCTTTTGACTTAATTTCAAAATAATGAGGGTTACTCCCTATTTATAGATTTAGGTTAGCTTGCTCCCTAAGCCAAAACCCAAAACTATAAAAACTCAAAATACCTATTTTAGAACTAAATCAAATCTAATATATTTTAGATCTAAATCAAATCTATTTAATTTACATCTAAATCAAATATGTGTGTAACGAAATGTATCCACACTTCTAAATCAAATCAAATCTCTTCTACACAAGGAATTGCAATTTAACAATTCAAAAGTATTCAACAGAAACAAAAACACATCCAATGAAATTCAAATCCATTTCAATTACAATTCAATACAAACAAACCAAACACTAACATGTGACGAACTGAGCACTAACCTGCAAATAGAACAAAAAATCAGATTTACCTAGATCCGAGAGAAAAGCTACTCAATAATAACAATAACAAATCAGATCCGAGAAAAAATCAGCAAATAGAACAAAAACCAGATTAAAAAAGTAAACGAAATAACTCATCACTATTTCACTTGCAGTTTTTTCATTCACAAAAACTTGCAAATCGAACCAAAAAACCATATTTACCCAGATCCGAGAGAAAAGCTGCTCAGTAACAACAACAACAACAAAAATCCAGATCCGACAGAAAAGCTGCAAATTGAAGAAAAAAAGATTTAGCACTCAATAACAACAACAAAAAGATTTAAATATCTTTTACCTTTTACCGGAGATGAGACATGAATGGCGACGGTTTTTGGAAATAGTGGCGTGGATGACATGAAATACAAAACTGGTAATGAAAGAGAAGGAGAAGAAAGAAGAGAAATTAGGGAAACAGGTTTGAGAAGAAAGAACGTCAAATGGAAGAGAGAGAAAGAGATGAGAAAAATGAAGTAGATTTAGGTGAAAGAAAGATATAGCATAAGTGAGATAACTGTTTAATATTATAATTAGTCTATTAATAGTACAAAGACTAAAGAACCAACAAATTTAATAGGTGTATACAAATTAGGGATGGGTAGAAATGTAATTTCTAGAGGTATAACTTTTCTTATATGGTAGATAATCCCAAAATCGTGTGTTAAAAAAAATAAAAATTCCAAAGTCAAAACGAATGGAGTGGAACCCAGAAAGAAATGGATGCTGAAATGATTAGTCAAGCATAAATTTAGAAGTATACCACTATTAATTTGTACTTATTGGGAATTGATAGTTTGTTCAAAAAAGTTGAAGATATTTTATAAAAAAAACTAAAATGTTTGTTGAGATAAGAAAAATACCTATAATAATTCTTATTTAAACTAGGCAAAATACTTATTTTGCTCCCTTAACTATACCTTCTGGTTCATTTTGGTCCCTTATCTTTTTTCGTGTCACTTTGGTCCTTTAATTTTTTTTAAAGCAACCATGTTAGTCTTTTCGTTAGTGAACCGTTAGTCAAAGTCCAAAAACATGTTCCAGGTGGCAGTTGACTTCATGAGGTGGATAAGTGGAGTCCAAATGGCAAAGGAAATGAATGGTTGATACTATGTTAGGCAAAGTGACATGAACAAAAGCTCATTTTGTTAATTCTCCTACACGAACACATTAGAGAACAAACATGAAGCGACAAAGGCGATTTTTCAAGAAGGTGGTGAATGTGATTGTAAGGACGACTAAAGGCCAAGTTTCGATTCCAAGTAAGTAAAACCTAAATGTTTTTGCAACTAGATTATGGCTTTCTTCATATTGTTGGTAGATTTAGGGTTTTATGCATATTTAAGGTTTTTGTAGATTTAGGGCTTTATGCATATTTAGGGTTTTGGTAAATTTACGACTTTTAATGTTTGTTTTCGTCTTATGTTAGGTGATGATTACTACTCGAATAGTGGTAATGGACGAATTTATGAAACTCACAATTCACCATAGTGGTGCATTCGTTGATCTTGAACATAGTTTGTATGAGGGAGGCTTGGTAGCTCAATTGACCGTAGATGTTGATAAGTGGTCTTAGTTTAAGTTATTTGGTTCTTTGAAAGAGTTAGGTTATATGGACAATATTGAAAAAATGAATTACAAGGACCCACAATTTGGGATGAATGCCCTAGTTGATGACGAATGCCCTAGTTAATGACAAAGGAACTCTAGAAATTGCATACCTCTATAGGTTGCACCAAAGGGTTGATATCTACATTAAACACAATTTGTATCAACTTGATTATTTTGATGGTCCTGTGGATGATATAGATGAGGCGCCTGGAAACATTATAGATGAGGTGGAAGTGGTACTTAACAAGCTGCATGATGACACTGTGGAGAAGTTGAATAGTGATAATGTTGAGGATGGAGGTTCCAATGCTGCAGTGAATGATGTGAATGTTGTTCTGCAAGAAGGTGATGTTGTATTAAATAATGGTATTGTTGGGGTGGAAGAAGCTTACAATGTTAGATTGAATGATGATATTGTTAGGGATGAAGGTGACAATACTGGTATGGAAGCAAATAACGTTGAAGTGGGAGCAAACAATATTGATGTGGAATCAACGAATGTTAGAGCGGAATAAAAAATTGTTGGAGTGGAAGCAGACAATATTGGTGAGGTGCATGATGAATACAGTTTTGATGATAGCGAGGATGAGAGCTACTAATATGATAGTGCTCTTGAAGTAACCTTTAAAGATGAATCAGATGGGTATGATGATATTGATGAAAAGGAGCTAGATAATTTCCTTATTTGTGAAAATGATGGAAAGGCTAAGGGGAAAGGAAAGTATGGAGAAGATACCCAAGAATACAAGGGGAGTGATAATGATAATGATGATCTTCAAAGTGGTTGTGACAGTGATGACAGTGATGAAGTTAAGAGGAAGAAGTATCCAATTTTCAAAGCATCCAAAGATATGACCAACTACAAATGGAAGGTATGCATGTATTTTACCTCAAAGAATGACATTAAGGATGTAGTAGCCACATACGTTGTTCATAATGGTAGAGACCTAAAGTTCAAAAAAAAATGACAAGAGAAGGGTGAGGGTGAGATGTAAGGATGGTTGTGAGTGGGAGGTGTATTTTGCAAAGTTAAAAGATAAGGAATCTTAGTAAGTAAGGAAGGTAACTGACAAACATAACTGTAGTAGGGAGTATAATGTTAAGATACTGAGTACACAGTGGTTGAGCAAGAGAATTCAAACTGCATTGAAAAACAATCATAGGATAAAGGTAAATGATATAAAGGAAAAGGCATTGAGGAAGTGGAATATAGGATTAAACAAGACTAAAGGAATCAGAGCAAGAGTGGCTTCCAGGGATAGGGATGATGGTTCTTTCTCAGGGGACTACACTAGGATATATGACTATGGTTATGAACTGCTAAGAGCTAATCCAAAGCCAACAGTTAAGGTGACTGTTGAACCTGTTCTAGAAGGTGTTAAGGACCAAAGACCATTTTTTAGAAGGGTTTATATATGTTATGCAGAATGCAAAGAGAGCTTTAAATTGTGTAGACATGTCATAGGCCTGGATGGTTATTTTTTGAAGGGGCTTTGTGGAGGACAAATTCTGACAGCTATAGGAAGGCATCTTAATTATCAGATGCTTCCTATAACAATTGTACGATGACCTAGGAGGTGTAACTGAATGTCTCACATATACTTTTAGTTTAGACCAACAAAAGGTACATTAACTTGCTATATAAACTCTTATCATTACATGTTTTATGTTGGTATATAAACTTGTTATTTGACCGTGTAAGCTCTAATGTTATTATAGGGAATTTTACCTGCAATAGATGAGTTATTGCCCAATGTTGAACAAATATTTTGTGTTAGGCAGTTGTACAACAATTTCAAGAAGAGGTATCCTGGTGTCATACCCCAAATTTGCCCTCTCATTTTTAAAGACAAAAATCTTCAAATGCGAAAATAATTGAAGAGGACACTCTTAGCTTTCCAACAAATTCAAAATTATTTCCAATTAATGAAAATTGAGAAAATTATGGCTGGTGAAAGTTGGGAAATTTTGAGTCACTGCATAAAATCCAAATTGAGAAATTCATTATTGGGCCACAGTTTTAATCCAATCACCCCTTAAATTGTTTTATTTCAATTGTTTTGATTTATTCATTTGAATAATTCAAAATAAAGAAAATAAAATAAATTAAGCTCTTAGTGAGGTCCAAGCCCATATTCCTTTTAACCTAATATTTTCTTATAAATAACTAACAACCCTTATTTTTAACCATTCACCAACAATTCACCTCTACCAAATTCTCTGTTCCCATACACTAACAATCAACAACTCTCATAATTTTACACCCATCCACAAAAAACCCTTTACCATCATTTCTGACCGTTACAAATAATCTTCTGTCACTCTAATTCCGGTTGCAGCAGAGTGATAAATTTTCCAGCCTATCAGCCGAATTCTGAAACTATAGTTTCGATTTGCTCCGAATTTTTTCCAGAAGTTCAGAAAAAAAATCTAGAAACAATACTCCTTTAGAAAAAAATCTAAAGGATTTCGACGCTCAAAATCACAAATTCCTCGTTTTTCTATTTTATTTAATTTAATTTCTATTTAAAAAAAAACTCATAAATTTTGTAGCTTCATTATCTTGTTTTATTTGATTTATAATCAGTTTTTATATTTTTTTGATTTTATTTTGATCACTTTTCTATTTTTTCATTTGTTTTCTTAACCGTAACATTGCATTGGTTTATGAACAAGTTTCTTATGGATTGACCAAGTGGAAGGAGCTTTATCCCTTGACCTCAAGGGGTACCCCAAGTGTTTTTTTTTTGCCAAAAGCTTTTTGCCTTTTGGCCAAATCGAGGTTATTCATATTTGGCCAAAAAAACCCTTTGGTTTTTGGCCAAATCAAGGTTATTCGTATTTGGCCAAAAACCTTTTGGTATTTGGTCAAATCAATGTTATTTATAATTTTGGCCATAATTTAATTTTCTAAACCCCAATTATTTTTCTTGTATTATTATTATTATTACTATTATTATTCTTATTCTTATTATTATCATATTTTTGCAGGTACTTCTTTTGGGCAAAGGAGAACAGGTGTAAATCTTATCTCCCTTATCTCCCATTTGTTACTTCCCCTTGATAACCTTGGTAAAATCTCAATTTTTCCTCTATTAACCATAAACCCTATTTTCCTAGGTAAACATAAAAATTTTAGGTTTTAATTTTTGGTTTAATTATTTTTAGGCTAACTATATTAATTAATTTTAGGTTTTTTATTTAACCTTGATTTAATTTTTAGGCTTATAATTAATTTAGAATTAGGTTTAGCCTTAACCCAAAGACCATAAAAAACCCTAAAATGTAAAATAGGTAGGTGTTGTCCATTAACATTCGTCTAGGTTTAACCTTTAGTTAATTAGGTTATTTAACCAAAATAATTAATTTAGTTAATTAGGTTTTTAAACCCATTAGGTTTTTAAACCCTGTAGGTTTATTTTACCCATTAGGTTTTTTTTGCGCACTAGGTTTTCTCCCTCAGGTGAACGTTGTCAAATAGGGTTAGGGTTTCTCGAGGCTAATAATTATGTTTAGGCTAATTAATTTAATTTTAGGATTATTAATTTTTAACCTCGTTTTCATTTTTAGGTTATAATTTATTTCGCCTTAAACTAATTTTTGGCTAACCTTTAAGATTTAGGATTTATCACCATGAACACCTCATTTATCACCATGAACACCTCATTTGCCTTCAAACCTTGAATTTCTAAAATGCGCTATTTCTCTTCTCATCTCTGTGATTGTCGAATGCCTTCTGTTTAATGTTTTTTGCCTTTTAATTTTTGCCTTTTATTTAAATTTTTGCCTTTATTTCAATTATTTAATTTTCTGTCATTTAAAATTCTAGAAAATGTGTAAGGTCACAATAAGTTTTCTTGTAATAGTTTAGGTTTATAATTTTCTGCCTTTATTTTCCGCCTTTTATTTCTCTGTCCACGGGTTTTTGGCTATGTAATCCCCCACCCGAAGCCTTGTAATAGCGTAGGACTTTACTTTCCGCACTTATATTTCTGCCTTTATTATACTGCGTGGTTAGTAACCTAAGGAGTGATAAGCCTGCTAATTGGACCTGGATCACTAATTATAAGATACATATAACTGAATTGAATCATGTTATACCCCAAAATTTGCCCTCATATATTTACGATTGCCACTTTATTACGAATAAAAGTGATGACATATTTGGTAAGAGTGTAAGGTTTGTGAGTGTGAGAGGTCCCGGGTTCAAACCCCATTTCTAACATTTTTCCCTTTTTATTTTATAACTTTATTTTATTAGTATTTTATTCAAAATCACAAAATTAATTTTTATTTATTTATCATTTTAATATTAATTTTCGGTTTTTCAGAAATTATAGATATATTTTTTATTAATTTTATCACAAAAATATCAAAATAATTATTGTCATTTCTTTTTAGTTATTAGGATATCATTATTGTTATTATTATTATTAAAGCAAAGAAAATAAAAAAATTAGAAAGAATAGAAACACCAAATCACACGTTTCATTCACCATCATCCACATCAATGCATAAAATCATAACTTCCCAAATTCAAAATGCTCACAAATAATACCGTATCGTTATAATTCATTTCATGTTTTTTCTTTTTTTAATCTCATTCATTTCAAATATTTCATAGTAATTGCTACCTTAAATTCCATTCAATTCTCTCCTCCTAGACATTCACGTACATACTCATATTTTAGACCCTTTTCAATTTTTCGAGTGAACATTCACGAAGAACAACAATCCTAACCAAAAAGAACGAAAAAAATCACACAGAGAAACCCACTAAGTTTCCACCTACATCTCCTTTAACCATGCCATGATCCTTTTCTAAAGAAGCTAACATCACAATAACCATCAGAACCTGTGAAACAAAACTCACAACAACATACACCTCACTTTCAATATACAAACCTTATCAATTCCATCACCACCATACAAACTCATAAACCATAATCACTATAAACCAATTGAAGAACATTAGAACAAAATTAACAATACAAATTGCAATTTTTTTCCTCTTGTTTTTTTTTTACTTTTAGGAAAGAAAAAGATCCAAAAAAAGGAAGGAGGATCGGAGCACAAACAGAACGACATCAGCGCTGTTCCGATGACACATCGGTGACCACACCACCGTGTGGCTGCGACATTCAGCCATCCGAGGCTTCAGCGTGCAACCGTCACGCCGACGGCATCAATCAGGAGGGTGAAGCTTTTCGGCCAGTCCCCTCTGACTCACGATGGAACAATCAGCAGCATCACAAGTTACCGATTTAGATCTGTGAGAAGCTAAACAACCGATCTCGCTACCACAACACCGCGTCTCATTGCCGGTATTAATCTCACCTTTGTGTGTTTTTCGATTTATTTTTCTTATGGCTTATGAATTCGGATCTGGATTATTGTTTTGCCGGTTCTTTCACTATTTGGATTTGTGTTTGTTTGATTTCAGAAAGAAGAAGAATAAGTTTGTTGTTATTTTGCTTTTCCTAATGGTATTTCTCTTTCTCTCTCTCTCTCTCTCTCTCTCTCTCTCTCTCTCTCTCTCTCTCTTACAATGAATTGAATAATGTTTTTTTTAAGTACTAATATGGAAGGACTATCAAGAGCCATAATAGTACCTGGAAACTATGCGCCTTAAATCCCTAAGATCCTTGAAAAAGGTTAGTCAATAGGTTATGTAAAAGCATAAGGTAGTATGGACAAGTACGTCCTACAAACAGAACCTGCAAGGAAATCAAGTGGTTAGATAACACACACAAGCAAGTTACACAAGTGTCCTTGGGTTTAAGGGCTTGCATGAAGTCGGACCAGGTAACCACCCTTCCCCAATAGGTACTTCTAAAGATAAGGATGAAATCAACAACAGGTTCTACAAAGTTACTCAGAATGGCCAGTCCTTCTAAAGCACCCTCGAACATGATACATACATACCATGCAATGATACTTTGAGAAAGAACCTATATGAGTTGTAGTATCGGGTAGCGACTATGCCCTCAACATACATCAAGAGTAGTCCCCCCACTACGTTCCTAAAGGCCAAGATGGGTTAAAGGTAACTAAAGGTCCTTAAGCTCCGACTCAACCACAGATATCCACACGAACCTCCCTCATACAAGAGAAGCATTTAAACACCCATAGAGGCCTAACTTAAGCGTGAACTCTCATATTGACCAATCCCAAGCATACACAAGGGAGGCCGCCATGATTATGTCACTTCCTATCTTATGGTGCACTCGAATCCTGGTATAGGATTCATCTTCCATTCAAATGCCCAAAATAACCTTGAAAGGTAAAGCAATCAAAACAAACAAATATTAGTGAACTAAACTCTAAGGTAACCCCTCTTTTTATTTTATCCCCAGCAGAGTCGTCAGTTCTGTAATACGGTGGGAGAACTGACTTTATTATTTTCGCAAGCAATGTTGCGGTGAGCATGAGTCGCCACCGACTTTTATTTTATCCAATAACTCGGAAGGGCAAAAAGAACAGAAAAAGACCTTTTTAAGAAAAGCGGGCTCGGGGGATAGATTATGAAAAGGGAAGGTGTAAGCACCCTTTTCATCCGTAGTTGTCTACGGGCTCTTAATTTGCTTAGCTCATGTTTGTTTTGTTTGATTTAAGTTGAAAAGGGACATAAGGACTTTAGCGTAAATGCATAGCCTTAGTCTTTAAAAGAGTTTTGAAAAAGATATTTTTTTTAATCGAGGTAAGCATATTAAGAGCACTACCCTAAATTGGTCTTTTTCTATGCTTTTTATTCTTCTAAGAAAGGGATAGGGCTATCCTTACCATTTAGGGTAGGTAGTCCTATTGATTGGACGTTCGGGACAATCGAAGGGTCATCGAGGTCGTATAGGCAACAAATAAAGGTACCTTAGCATTTGAGCGGGACTATCATCATTTTTCGAGGGACAAGATCATTTACCGAAGGCAACCTTGAGGGACATCGAGGGACTGTGATCTTTTATGATGATTTTACTCGAGGGTCATCGTTTTGCTAAGATACCTCTATGTTCGAGGTATATGACCATGTATCGAAAGGCAGCAAGAGAGTATACCTTAGAGGTGTAAGTGTGCAAGTGTGTTGTATTCAGTTATTTTATTCTGAGTTAGTGAGCTATGTCCAGTTTTTATCTTGCCATATAATCCTAAGACATACATCTAACAGTTATAGCAGATAAATATGGTGCGGAAAGTAAATGGCGGAAACTAAATCCTACGCTATTACATGGCTTCGGGGTGAGGGAGTTTACAATGAAAATTAATGGGGATAAAATTATTACAAACCCCAAATGAAAATTAAAGCGGAAATAATATATACAAAATAGAATTATAAGCGTCCACCAAATAATTCAATACTCAAGATGGTAGTTCCTCACAAAACAAAGAAAATGTTAGTTTGGATATATACCAAATGATGCATAAATGATAAAAAAAATATTCACAATTATCCAAGCAAATAACAAAATATATATCTAAGAAAACATTAACTTCTAAAGAGAGAATTAACTAAAATATTTTTGATATTTTAATGTGATATGAAAAATAAAACTCTAATTACTAACATGTTTTTGTATTTTTAATATTATCTATAAAAACATCTAATTAATTTTTTTTTGTGTTTTTCTTTGTTATTAAACAAATAAAATTTATAACAAAAAAACAAATAGACAATAAAAATGATGGGCTAGAAAGAATAGCAAATATGGGAGTATAGTAGGCACTTAATTATTAAAATGGATGACTTATTCAACATCATAACTTAGCAACAAATACTAGTTAAATGGGAGAACAAAATCAAAACTTATTATTCTTAAAAAGGGTGATTTAAAATTAAACTAAATTTATTAATACTTGTAACAAATAAAAACTTGTGAGAAAAAAACAAACATGATCTCGTCTCTCTCTTTTTATTATTTATCCAACAGCCAATGAAATCGTGACACATGCCATTATAATTAAATTAAAATTAATTAAAAAAACATTATTCAATCCATTGTAACAGAGAGAGAGAGAGAGAGAGAGAGAGAGAGAGAGAGATACCATTAGGAAAAGCAAAACAATAACAAACTTATTCTTCTTCTTTCTTAAATCAAACAAACACAAATCCACAATAGTGATAGAACCAGCAAAACAATAATCCAGATCCGAATTCATAAGCCATAAGGAAAATAAATCAGAAAACACACAAAGGTGAGATTAATACCGGCAATGAGACGCGGTGTTGTGGTAGCGAGATCGGTTGTTTAGCTTCTCACGGATCTAAATCGGTAACTTGTGATGCTGCTGATTGTTCCGTCGTGAGTCGGAGGGGACTGGCCGAAAAGCTTCAGCCTCCTGATTGATGCCGTCGGCGTGACGGTTGCACGCTGAAGCCTCGGATGGCTAAATGTCGCAGCCACACGGTGGTGTGGTCACCGAGGTGTCATCGGAACAGCGCCGGTGTCGTTCTGTTTGTGCTCCGATCCTCCTTCCTTTTTTTGGATCTTTTTTCTTTCCTAAAAAATAAAAAAAAAACAAGAGGAAAAACAATTGCAATTTGTATTGTTAATTTTGTTCTAATGTTCTTCAATTGGTTTATAGTGATTATGGTTTATGAGTTTGTACGATGGTGATGGAATTGATAAGGTTTGTATATTGAAAGTGAGGTGTATGTTGTTGTGAGCTTTGTTTCACAGGTTCTGATGGTTATTGTGATGTTAGCTTCTTTAGAAAAGGATCATGGCATGGTTAAAGGAGATGTAGGTGGAAACTTAGTGGGTTTCTCTGTGTGATTTTTTTCGTTCTTTTTGGTTAGGATTGTTGTTCTCCGTGAATGTTCACTTGAAAAATTGAAAAGGGTCTAAAATATGAGTATGTACGTGAATGTTTGGGAGGAGAGAATTGAATGGAATTTAAGGTAGCAATTACTATGAAATATTTGAAATGAATGAGATTAAAAAAAGAAAAAAAAACATGAAATGAATTGTAATAATACGGTATTATTTGTGAGCATTTTGAATTTGGAAAGTTATGATTTTATGCATTGATGTGGATGATGGTGAATGAAACGTGTGATTTGGTGTTTCTATTCTTTCTAATCTTTTTATTTTCTTTGCTTTAATAATAATAATAATAATAATAATAATAATAATAATAATAATAATAACAATAATGATATCCTAATAACTAAAAAGAAATGACAATAATTATTTTGATATTTTTGTGATACAATTAATAAAAAATATATATATAATTTCTAAAAAACCGAAAAATTAATATTAAAATGATAAATAAATAAAAATTAATTTTGTGATTTTGAATAAAATACTAATAAAATAAAGTTAGAAAATAAAAAGGGAAAAATGTTAAAAATGGGGTTTGAACCCGGGACCTCTCGCACTCACAAACCTTACACTCTTACCAAATATGTCTTCACTTTTATTCGTAATAAAGTGGCAATCGTAAATATATGAGGGGAAATTTTGGGGTATAACAAATCACAGGATTGTTGCACTCACACACCTTTAAGGTAATCTCTCTTATGCTGCCTTTCGATCAAAAATAGTCAAGTCCCTCGAATATGAGGATGTCTTAGCCTACTGCCTACGAATAAAATCATCATATGAGATCTAGTCCCTCAGTGTTGCCTCGAATAAAATGATGATCGCCCCTTCGAATGCTAAGGTATCCTCATGGTTGCCTTAATGACTATTATATCCTTCTCTAAAGACTACTTGCCCTCTTTATGGTAGGGACAATTTTATGGCGAACGATAAAGCCTCGATGACCCTTTCAAAATCCAATGAAAGGACTACCTGCCCTCTTTATGGTATGGATAGCCCTTTCCCACTAAAGTCTTAAAGAACAGAAAATTTAACTTAAGGGTAATTGCTTTTAATTGCTTGCTCTTTTCAAATTCAAAAAATATTTTTTCCCACTTCTTTTCAAATCAAATTCAAAAAGACTACGCTTATTTACAAGCTAAAGTTCTTATTCAAACTTTTCTTATTCACACACTACACTTCAAAAATTTTGAAAACAAAAGTGAGCTAAGCAATCAAGATCCCATGGATAACCATGGATACAAAGGGTGCTTACACCTTCCCTTTGTATAACTTACCCCCGAACTCAAAGTCTTTTAAAAGGTATTTTTCTGTTCTTTTAGCCTTTCCAATTGGATAAAATAAAAGTTGGTGACGACTCTTGCTATCCGCAACTTTTTTAAAAAGTCAGTTCTCCCACCGTATTATACCTGGAAAAATGATTAAGGAAATTATTTGGAAGGCTAAAAAGTCTACATACTCACAAGCTTTGGGAAAAAGAGATGAATGGCATGAAATTGATTTTTTTCATATCATGAAGACCCCGCCAATATTCGAGAGTAGATCATATTTTAGGACAACCAACAAGTGTGATGCTATGCTCAATAACATGTCAGAGGCTTTTAATTATGTTATTCTTGACTCAAGAGCTAAACCACTAGTAACAATGCTCGAGGAGGTCAGAACTTACATCGTGGAGAGATGGGGAAAAAATAGGATGAGGTTCCAAGATGTATCTGGAAATGATATTTTGCCCAACATTAAGAAGAAGCTTGATATAGTAAGTTGTTTTACAAACTTATGACTTGTCAGGTATGAAACACATTTTATTACACATATTTTGGTTGTTATTGTTATTTATACTTATACCATTGGGTGTTATTGTAGAATGTCAGATGAGCACATGTTTGAAGTAAGGCATGTAAAAAACCCAGCTGAAACATTCACTGTGAACTCGAAGGATTACTCGTGTTCTTGTAGAAAATAATATCTCACAAGACTTCTATATGTCCATGCAATGTCAGCTATGAAGAGCAGGAATTTTAAAGTTGATAACTATATTCAGAATATTATAGGATATCTAGGTACAAGGCAGTCTACAAGCAAGTGCTTTACCCTGTTAATGGATCCAATTTGTGGGAAAAGACTCAATATCCAAATGTAAAGCCACCAAGTATAGAGAGATGTCTGGTAGACTAAAATAAAAGGAAAAACCTTGAGCAAGGTGAGATTTATGGGACTGACAAAAAATTGAGAAGAACATGTTTTATAGTCAAGTGCTCTAGGTGCCAAAAAACATAACATAACAAAAAGACTTGCAAGGTCATACCAACTGAAGCAACTCAGACCACTGCTATACAAACGCTGCATCTCAGGCCAATGCTATACATGCTTCAACAACACAAGCTGCTTCATCTCAGGCCAATGTTACACATGCGAAAGGTACACGGGCTGCTGCAAAACAAGCTGCTGCAACACAGGGATACATAAATGCAACTCAATTTCCTCGAGGAAAGACAACATCAAGGCAAGGAAAAACTGACAAGGCAAAAGGAACTAGCAAGCAACAAAAACTTGGTGTGAGAAGGCCCTTTGTTCCACCAAGACCAACAATAAGATCCTCTGCATCCAAGAATGTGATTGGTCCTACCACCATAAGGTCTACTCCAACCAAGAGAACCACATAAAAGAGAACCATCTAGTAGGGGTGGCAAAGCGGGCGGCCCTCCCCGCCCCGCCCCATCATATGCCCACAAAAAAAAAAGAGCGGTATGGGCAAGCCCGCAAATTGAAATGGGCATAAAAATCTAGTCCGCCCCGCCAAGGTGGCGGGTTGGCGGGCGGCAGACTTCCCCGCCTATTTTTTTATTTATTATTTTTTCATTTTTTAATAGATTTTTTTACATTTTAATTAGATTTTTCGCATAGTTTTTAGAATAATTTTTTATAAAGCATTTTTTAACAAATTTTACTTAAAAATATTGCATATATTCACAAATAAATGTATAAAATAAAACCATCAAGAATTAAAATTAGTAGAATTAACTTAAAAAATAGCGGATTTTGACGGAGTGGCGGGTTTTGGCGGACGGCGGGCTTTGGCGGGGCAGACCGTGGCAGGCGGCGGGTTTTGGCAGGGCGGGCTATGGCGGACGACAGACATAAAATGTCAACCCAACCCGCCATTTTTTGGAGGATGCGCGGTCCGGCCGGGCGAATCACAACCCGTTTTGCCACCCCTACCATCTAGTAGTATTTAGGTCTTATTTAGTTTATGGACTTAGGATGTCAATGTAACATTTTGATATTATGTACTATATTTTGAAGATGTCTATGTAACATGTCAATGCACTTTGGAACAGGAACGAATCTACTCTATGATAAATGGGGGTAGTTGACCTCGCAGATTCAATTGGTTTGTAACTAATAAATAAATGTTTTTGTGATTTGCCTTTGCATTTTTTTTATTTTTTATTTTGGTCCCTAAAACCATTTCAAAAATGGTCCCAAGGGTTTCAAACCTAAGACATTTGCCTAATCGCACTAAAGCCTTTCCTCCAAGCTATTTATTTCACTTATCATATATTTGCAATTCATTTGTATATATTACATAATGACGTGATTTTTTTGAAATAGACTCTGTTTTGCTTTGAGTTATGGTATTAATTTTTGTTCTGTTCTAATAAATAATAATATACAGTGATAAATAACTTCCAATATTTTACTAAATGTTTCATATTATTTCCACTATGTAATGTTTCAAATATTTAATTTTTACTAGTCTTCAATTTAAAAAATTAATAAATAAAATATTTAATAAATTAAAATAAATAATTCAAATATTTAATATTTTAGACATAACTAAGTATATACATAATAATATTTTAATATTTGATAAATATTAACGCTAAATAATTAATTTATTAAATATTTCAAATATTTTTTAAATAGGTTAATAATTATTTCAATTATTTATTAAATATTTTAACTATTTAATATCTCAACTATTAAAAAATTTAATAATTATATATTGAATAATTATTTTATAATATTTTAACTGTTGAATTAGTATATTAAATATTAAAGATTTTAATTTGTAATAATAAAATAATATAGCTAAATGATAAATAAAACGTGTCAAACTATTTAGTATATAAATAATCATATATTATTATTTATTCATAACAAAACAAATTACTGCATATCATTTTAAACATTTTAAACAAAATTTAAAAGGTAATTATAACATTTTAAATCAAATTTAACATTACTATATAAAAGACAATTTGCTACTAATGTAATAAAATTTTTGCTGCTTATATCTATCATTTACAAATGTATTGCATGTATTAGACAAAAAATATAAGTGGTTTAGTGGATACGCATGCAAGTTTAATTTCTGGGACCAAAGTGAAAAAGAAATTGACATATGGGAACTTAGACAATAAAAAAAAATACATGGACTAAATTCAAAAACTCGCTAATTTATAAGGACCAAGAGACTATTTAATCCTAAAGTTTTTAACAACTAATATTACATTTTTAACCAATTGGCTTTTAACTAATAAATATTGTCATGTTATATGTATGTTTAGAAAACAATTAACTTGTCCTGATTATTTTTTTACTGCTTCAAATTAAAAAAATAACCAAACTTCTCTACACACTAGTCTCTCAAATAAAAAATTAAAAAATATATATTCTACTCCCTTCTCTTTTTTCCTTTATTTTTGTTTTGAAAAATATCATGGATATAGTGATTTATTAACAAAAAAAATTTGATTAATTTAATTCAATTTTATCTATTCAATTTGTTTTTTATTTGGCTCTACAATCAACTCAAAAATTATATCATTGATATTCATTTTAGTGAAAAAAACTTAATTTAGATGAAATTGTTAATATTTTTAGAAAAATTAGTTGGAGTTGAAAAATATATAATTTATTAATTGGAGTATTTAATTTTAAAGTTAGCAATATTTACATACTTATGACAATATTTACATACTTAACGAGGCTGCTAATTTAAAACTTGATTGAGATTTCTTCAACTCAGATGAGACTTGGGCCACCTCGCTTAGAAGTCGTGTTTTGAGAAAACACAATGTCATCAACCACCATATCTTCTCTTCGATCTAGTCGAGTATCAAAGCCGAAATCCTGACCATATGCGACAACTCTTCTGGGCTGCTGGGAAACGGTGAGCAGATTAATTTTTGGATAGACCGGTGGTGTGGCGACCGCTTTAGCTTGCTTTAGAGACACCTACGGTTGCTGACTCTTTAATGGTCATTAGCTTTATTATTGATGGTAAGTGGAATTTTTCTAATGAAGCCAATTATATTCCGATTTCGATTTATAACCGTATAAGGAATTGCCACATTCCTTTCGACTTTCGCCCGGATAATAAGATTTGGAACCATTCTGATTCGGGTGCGCTTTCTCTTCGGGATGCTTATAACTTTAAGCGTATACCAGGCGTTCAGTTGGATTGGTGGAGATGGGATTGGGGGAAATTTATCCCGCCTTCTAAATCTTTTCTGGTTTGGAGGATGCTATTGAATAAGCTAGCCACAGACGATCAACTCAAGATGAGAGGTTTTTCCTTTCCTTTAATATGTTCTTTGTGCTTTGCTGGAGAAGAAAGTTCTACTCATTTGTTTTACGATTGTCTTTTTGCTGCTCATATTTGGAAATGGCTTACCTCTTCTTTGCGCATCAATACTAGGATTTTTTGTTGGGAGGATATTTGGTGCATTTACAAGAGGGCTTGGTCTAATCATTGCAAGTTAATTTTCAATGTGGTGGTTATTCAAATTTTTAATTCGATCTGGTTAGCTCGTAATTATCAAAGATTCAAGGAAAAAATAACCACACCTTCCTCTGCTATTTCTAGAATCATCTCGGCTTGTGGGCTGACAGGAAATATATTCAAAATTCATTCTTTCATTAATATTCATGACTTTGAAATTCTCAAGTATTTTAAAGTTTCTATTCAACCTCCTTGCACTCCTAAGATTTTAGAAGTTATTTGGAAGTTGCCTCCGTAGGATTGGATTCTCGGCTTGTGGGCTGACAGGAAACATATTCAAAACTCATTCTTTCATTAATATTCATGACTTTTAAATTCTCAAGTATTTTAAAGTTTCTATTCAACCTCCTTGCACTCCTAAGATTTTAGAAGTTATTTGGAAGCCGCCTCCGTAGGATTGGATTAAAACCAATTATAATGGTGCTTCTCAAGGCAATTCGGGTATCTCGGCTTGTGGTGGTATTGCTAGAGACTTTGATGGTAGGTTTTTGGAGCTTTTGCTATATTTCTTGGAGTTTCCAACTCTCTCATTGCCGAACTCAATGGTGCAATGTTTGCAATTGAGTTCGCTCATGAGAAGAGCTAGAGGAAATTTGGTTAAAAACCGATTCTGTAGCGGTGGTTCATGCTTTCTCTCCCCCCTTCAACGTTCCTTGGAAAATCCGTACAAGATGGATTAATTGTGTCAACTGTAACACCCCCAATTCTATACTAAACAAATAAAACATACATTTGCATAAATCATAGTAAAGAAGCATGCATCTCATGAGGGCATTGCACATATTTATCAAAATATAACATTCCAACATGCAATGGTCACATACGAGTAACACGGAATTAAAAATTCATAATTAACATGCCAAACCACAGCGGAATAATCATCTCATCAATACATGGTAAATTCAGATGATTCTCATACATCATCCACCATATCACAATTATCTTAGCTCAAAGGCCACACATCCAGAATATAACATAATACAAATATGACATACATATGAGTAAAACAATCTCTCATAATATCAATTCAAATAGAAATAATAAACCAAATCCCAAGTGTTACATGACCAGGGCACGAATGAATACTTTGTCAAGACACTCTACAAGAGATCTAAATCTCCAAGTTAAGCTCCATTCGAAGCACCACTATCCTCGAAACCTGCACGATATCACATTGAACATCATTCAAACAAAAGAGTGAGAATTCAAATCATTATAAATAAGCATAATATAGGAAATGTATAACAACAACAAATACATTCCTAGAATTCACCACACTTCATATAAACATGTATAATATGCATTAATCAAGATTCATATGTTTATATCATACGACATGGCTCATTCAATTTCAAGTAATCAACATAATTGCTAAACCATGTACATAATAATATTTTCAAGTATACAAGTTATCTTCATATATATACATATATCATCAATACATGCATAATTCACATATTCATCACATATGTTTCAATCACATATATCGCATCAACACCACAACAACAATTCATGTTAAATGGATTACCACACATAATACAAATTCCAAATATCACACAAGCAATTCACATCAATTCAAATAGTCACATAACACACAATGCGATTCGAAATACAATTAATGTGACTCATGCATGTGGTACCATTGTGAGTATCAAGCTCACCGCTCCCGATTCAAAACCAGAGCCACGCTTCCGATCCGGACAAGACCAAAGCCCTCAAAATATGAACATATAATTCACCGCTTCCGAATCCACAAAAGAAACAAAGCTACACCTATGTTTCCACATAAGGATCAAAGCAAACCGTAGCTCACACCTTACATGGGCACACTACCAAAGAACATAAAGTTCATCACCTTTGTTTCCCTTAAGGATCAAGGCCACCATGAATGCATGTACAATTACCACAAGACATATGCAATTAAGATCATTCAACAATCTTAACATACTGCATACCATAATAATTCAACACAATGAATTATCCACCAATTGTATAACATACATCCATTATGTAAATGTCATCAAAATGCGTCCAAATAACATTAAACATTTACATGCATCACAATAATATATAACATCATAGCTCAACAATGTTATTACCACCCAACATCAATTCACATATTACATAAATACAATTCAAGTAACATGTCTTTACTCATGTACGCTTCATACTCATAGTATTCACCAATTCAACCCATCATCCTAATATATACTAAACAATACCAACACATATTGTTCACATTTCACCTCAATTCATTATAACACATAAGCCGATTCATGTCATTCTCAACAATCACCACCAACAACGTATACATTCGCTAAACTCAAGCTTCATGTATACATACAATTACAAAACATTTGCAATTTCTATTATCTGACAATCCTAATCATCCAAGCATATCACATAATTGGTACAACTCTAACTATTCACCAAAATGTGCACACTACACAATTATCACTAAATAAGTATACACTTAACAGTTAATGATTCCATATAACATATAGCACACAAGCTAATTCATGTTATTCACACATTCCATAAATTCACATCATACACACACTAAAACACAAGTATCATGTATCTTTCCATTTTCGATTCTAAACCTATTCAAACAACCTTGAATAAATTATTAAAACTCATGGAAATACTTCTAAAATCATAGGCATACATAATCACAAGCCAAAGAATCAAGATGCCAAACTTTCTAAAATTCATGTCAGGTCGCGGCGCCATCTCTGTCCGCGGCGCGATGACAAATAATAGGTGTTCGCGGAGCAAACTTGGTTTGCAGAGCGAATTGGGTGAAAACAGAATTCCCATATCCAATTTGACAGCATACAAGAATCTCTCTAAATCCACAAAAACTCAACCAAAATAGAATTCCAGCACATATATAAGGGTCCTAACATGTTTCTATTCATGGGTTAACATCATAACATCATTAAACATGCTTTGATTCACAAAATCTCATGAAATCCACCAAACTCTAACCTATGAAATTGAGAGAATGAAGATTATACACATAGCATATCATTACCCACAACATTACCCAATTATATATACCTATAATCACTTGGATTCACACCCTTACCTTGAATCTTTAGTCCTTCTTCTTCAAGAACTCCTATCCTCTTCCTCTTCCTCTTCTCTTCTCTTCTCTTCTTTCTTGCCTCTTTTCTTTCTATCTCTCTAATTCTAGGTTTTTTCACATAACCCTTACTATCTCTAGTTTGTCATTTGGGCTTAACCCACCCAACTCCTCATTCCATTTAATTAGGCCCATGAACTAATTACTAGTTTTAACACATCTATTCACTTATTCAAATATCACACATATTCAAATAATCACAAAACACACCGAATAATTAATTACCACATAAATAATAATTAAATAAATAAAACATCTAATAATTAAATACGGAAAATATGTCCTTTCTTGCAACTCACATTTACAGAAAAGGAAATAGCTGTGCCGACTCTCTGGCTAGTATAGGGAACAACGGTTCCTGATTACACTAACTTTATTACGATTTCTAATTTTGAGAGTCGATTTTGTAAAGAACAGGCTTGGTTTGCCATTTTTTAGGTTTTGTTCTAGCTGAGTGGGTCTTAGTGTAATCCACCCACTCCTTTTTTGTAACAATTTGTTTTCTGTTATACAATCTTATTAAAAAAATTAAAAAAAATGAATATTACATGAATTTAAAAATAATTAAAAATAAAAAACAATAAGTCCACATCAACATAAATAATACATATGTTAGTCTATTTTATTTTTTTCAGCTTTCTTTGATAACTAAATAAAATTTAAAATAAAAAAATGAGTATTACATAGATTTAAAAATAATAGAAAATAAATAATATATATGGCAGTTTAGTCACGGTTTAAATGTAGGAAGAAGAACGAATTTGAAAACTATATTAACAAAAAGACTAATTTAACTCAATTAAATTTTTTAAGGGATTAAATAAAAACGTTTTTCTTAGGGATTAATTTGGACTATCTAAATTTTATGAGGGACCAAAATGAATCTTAGCTCAAAAAACAAACAATACTTCGAAACTTATATGTGGTAAAGAGTTACCAGATGTGTCATGTTATTAAATTTGACATATTAATGTCATTTGATCCTATCCATATATTTAGTAACATGACATCTCTGATAACTCTTTACCACTTATCATATAACATAATCAACTGTTGAATTGAAAGCTACTATAATATAGAACATGTCTATAAAATTTAACATTAATCGAAAATCGTTTGATATGTCAACGAGATGCATCAAAACTAATGTCTTACAAAATTTCAACAAAACCGTTAATTTTGATCACTACCTTTAATATATCGGAAGTGTCATATTACTAAGTTTTACACTTTAGTGTCATTTGATCCGATATATATATATATATATATATATATATATATATATATATATATATATATATATATATATATATATATATATATATATATATATATATATATAGGGGACGACTCAAGTGAGAACACTTGGTTATTATGAGAAATGAGAACAATGAATCACGACCATTAAATTTTAGATTTGTTGATTTTAATGGGCTGAATTGTTTTCTCTTGCTATATTGATTTAAAATAAATATTAAGGATCATAGAAAGAGAAACCAATCCAGCCCATTAAAATCAACAAATCAAAAATTTAATGGTCGTGATTCATTGTTCTCATTTCTCATAATAACAAAGTGTTCTCACTTGAGTCGTCCCCTATATATATATATATATATATATATATATATATATATATATATATATATATATATATATATATATATATATATATATATATATATATATATATATATATATATATTTATATATATATATATATATATATATATATATATATATATATATATATATATATATATATATATATATATATATATATATATATATATATATATATATATATATATATATATATATATATGTGGAGGGTTATATTGACTCCAAGAGTAAGTGTTCAACACTTACTCCAAATCATAACCATTGATTTTCATTAATCTAACGGTTTTAATTGATCATTTAATTTAATTATTTTTGGAAATATTTTTTATATATAAAACTTTAATTAAAACCGTTGGATTAATGAAAATCAATAGTTATGATTTGGAGTATGTGTTGAACACTTACTCTTGGAGTCAATATAACCCTCCATATATATATATATATATATATATATATATATATATATATATATATATATATATATATATATATATATATATATATATATATATATATATATATATATATATATATATATATATATATATATATATATATATATATATATATAAATTGAAAAATACAAATAACATTTTATATTTATTGAAGTTGAGTATGATATTACTTATCTTAAGACAATGTTTTTTTTCTTCTTTAATTTGGGCAATGCAACACAAAATTTTATGGTATATGCCATAAATTAATTTTGATTATTATAAATATAGTAATTTCTTTTTATGTCAATGCTTGTAAAAAAGGCAATAATTTTAATGCCTACCATACGGGAGTGAGTTACATAATACATGAATTAAATAAACTCCAGTTAGATCCCAATCAGTGTTTTCTAGTGCTTTAGCTGCATCAACTCTTTCATTATTGACTCTGTCACTCTCACCATGACTACTCCTCATTGCTTCTTCTCCTATCCCAATCCCAACTTCCATTCATATAAATAACAATTTCTGTTGCACCCTCCGTCACCGCTATCCTAACGCCATTTCATCCTCACGATTCGGTAATCTCTCTCTCACTCTCTCCCTCTTCGAGTTCTTTCAGATCTATCCATTACGATTGAACTTGCTTTTTCTGTTTTGAACTCTGTGCTCTTGATTTAGTAGTTTTCGTTTTCACTGTTTGTGGATTTTTCTTCCTTTCCTTTTTTGATTTTTTTGTTTGCTTGTGGTTTTGGCACGGAAATTTTAGATCTCATTTTTAACTGTGGATAATTGATTTGTTTTTATGCAGCAGAATCAGTTCGATCCATGACTATATGAATCTTGATTTGAGAGTTTAGAGTTGAATTCAACTGTAAGTTCGTGATCTGGCTGTGGAGCTGGAAGAGTTTGTTGCTTAATTAGTCAAACTAAGTTGTTTTTGTGTTTATTGAATTTGAATTTCTGTTGTGATTTTAGGTACTTTTGTTTTTCGATTTTTTCGATTTTGAGCTAGTTAGTTTGAGGTGAAATCGAAGTTTGTAGTGATTTAGAGATTTCGGAGTAGAAGTTTTGATCCACAATGCCGACGTTTAGAGGAAAAGTGAGGGTTGGAGTATTGATTGTTGTGGTAGTAGGGATTTGTCTTGCTGCTTTGTATGGTTTATTGAAGCCGATTTCGAATGGATGTGTTATGACCTATATGTATCCGACCTACATTCCTATTACGTCTTCGGAAAGTGTTACGCCGGTGAAGTATGGATTGTACTTGTATCATGAAGGTTGGAAAAAGATTGATTATAGGGAGCATCTTAAAAAGCTTAGTGGTGTACCTGTTCTTTTCATTCCAGGCAATGGGGGAAGCTACAAACAGGCAAGGTCTTCTTTCTTCTTTTATGAATTTCGGTGCTGTTTATTGGTTTGGTTTTATGGACTATGTGAAACTATTTCAACATGTTAAAGGAGATATTTCTTAATTTGGTATAAATGATAGTAGCAAAAACTGAAAACTGGGAACTTATCCCTGCATGTGTCATTTTGGTAAGGTTTTACATTGTGGATGCGATAATTTTGCGATTCTTTAAATTGCTGGAAATCGCGACAAACATGGCTGGTGTGATTGCGATGCAATTCGTGTTGAGATCCCAAAAGCATTGGTGTTGCTGTTAGAGACCAAAGTTTTACACCCTTCAATTTAATTAATGATCTAAAGATTAATTAGGAATTTGTGGTATTTATTCATCATTCTAATTCCTATGGAAGAATTTGGTTTAGTTGTAAGAGATTGATTCATGTGTGATTAATTTGTTAGGTTGTATGATAGCATGTAGACAAAAATATGCATCTCTAGCTAGCTATTTTCAAAGCCTTGGGGTTGCTTGCTTGCTGGACAAGGTATTTGATTGAATCTAGGGTTATATTCATTATTGGATTGTTTTTTATCTGGATTTTTTAAATTTCTTTATAGTAGTAAAATTCCCCGTCCTTTTGTATTAGCAAAGTTGAAAAAACAGAAAAAGATGAAAACATTAAAATTTGGCTAGAAGTGGAGAAATATGATATAGATCCCATAAAAGTTATTAAGTTAACATGGATAATGATTTTTGATGCATTTGTTTCTATAATTGATTATTTATTAACACTCAAGGTATTATCTTTGCCCAGAATTTTATATTTCTATGAACCTTCTCATCTGCTTTTATCCACATAATAGGTACGATCTTTGGCAGCAGAATCTGACAGGGCATATCAAAATGGTCCCCTTGAGCATTCATTTTACCGAGAAGCTTCCCAAATACCCGAAGAAGGAGATGCAGATATCAGTTTCTCCAATTTCCAATTACCTAACCAATACACTAGCAGGTTAGACTGGTTTGCCGTTGATCTTGAAGGCGAACATTCTGCCATGGATGGTGCAATTCTTGAAGAACACACTGAATATGTTGTATATGCTATACACAAGGTATCTTACTTTTATCCTTTATAAATGAATATTGGATAAATATGACTTGCTTGTAATATTGAGGACGGAATTTTTTTAATAGTTTGTTGATGGGTGATTTGTTTTGAATTGTGTCTGTCATCAAAGTGATCTCAGACTGTTTCCTTTAATGAAACACAGACTCCAAAACCTGAATGTGTTTCTTGTTGTTGAGTACCCGTGGACTAAAATCCATTGAATTAGGTGCCATGTTAGACTGATTTTGGTTAAATGGACAACTCTGAATATTTTTCCTCCAGCCTTTTCTTTCTGCCTTAGGGCATGCAAACTTTATTTATTGATTCCAGTTTTTGATCATCTTGTGGTAGAAAAAAACTGGATGGCTATGTTGTTACTGTGAACGACATTATTTTCTTTTTCAAGTAGTTTAACGTATACCTTATTAGACTTGTGCCATGCACTACTTTCTTTCCTCATGTAGTGCTGAAGTTTGTACTTATCTCACTATCTTACTATACTTGCTTGAGGCAGTGATTCCTAAATTGATCACTTTGTTCAACATTGTTATGATGCAACATCGTTTGCAGATTTTGGACCAATATAAAGTGTCTTATGATGCTCGAATAAAAGAAGGTGCTGCGAATGCTGGAAGTTTGCCCAAAAGTGTCATATTGGTTGGTCACTCTATGGGTGGTTTTGTTGCTAGAGCTGCTGTTATCCATCCCCATCTTAGGAAATCAGTAGTTCAAACTGTTCTTACACTCTCAACCCCACATCAGTATAGTGTTTCCCCTCTTTTGGTTTCCCTTATCCTTCTCTCTAATTATGGTCTGCTTAAATGTTTGACAAGATTACCTGAATTTTATTCAGATCACCTCCTGTGGCATTGCAGCCTTCTCTGGGTCATTACTTTGCACGTGTAAATTCAGAATGGAGAGAAGGATACGAGGTGCAAACCACTAACACAGGAAAATTTGTGTCTAATCCAGTACTCTCCGACGTTGTTGTTGTATCTATTTCTGGAGCATACAATGATTATCAGGTAATAATATTAATGCTTTACTATGTTCCACTCCACTCTATATGTAATGCAGTAATCATAAGCTATTATTAATAAATAATAAAACAAAATTTGTAAAATAAAGATTTCAATTTTTATTACCAATTATGCACAAAACGGTATCTTACGAGTTAGGATGAATAATTACACCAAAACTAAGCATTTATTTATTTTGTAAGGTGTTCCATTTTTTTGGATATTTAAAAAAAAATTGGAATATAATGGTATCTAATAGCATGCATTCCTCTATTCACCGCCATTTTTTTCCTTTCCAATTTAGAGGGAATGGGATGATATCAATTATTAACTTAATTTTGTAATTATTAAAATACTATTTTATGGATGTGTGATAAGACTAAACACGATAAGTTTATAAATACAATATTAGAGAGTGTTGGGGGAAACACTTAGAAAAAATGGTGAAAAATAGTCTTACGTTATTTTGGCACGTGGAGAGAAAGCCCGGGAATTATATAGTATGGAGAGGAGACCATAAGGGTAGCCAAGCAATTAGAGGTATGGGAAGACCTACAAAAATCATAAGAGAAGCTATTAGGGGAAATCTTGAGATTAACGAATTGGAAAGAAACATGGTTTTTGATAAAACATTATGCCATAAATTATTGATCTATGTAGCTGACCCCACTTAATGAGATTAGTGGGATAAGGCTTGGTTGATTGGATAAAGTACTATTTTATCCTCAGTGTATTTCAAAATATTATTTATAAAGTACTCTGACATCACTCTATGTTATGTTCAAGTTAGTATTCAGTTTCACTAAATCATATTTCCACTTTTCTCTCCTAATGTCTTCTCATCTTAACATAATTTTAAATTAATTTACATGACTTCTATATATGAACCTTTGCATGGTAGTTTATTTTTAGTTTTCTTTCCTTTAGGTACGTTCAAAGTTAGCATCACTTGATAATATTGTGCCACCAACACATGGCTTCATGATCAGCAGTACAGCCATGAAAAATGTGTGGTTGTCAATGGAACATCAGGCTATAATGTGGTGTAATCAACTGGTTGTTCAAGTAAGTGGTTTTTTCACGTGTCAAGGGTTAAAGTTTGGTTTTCCCTCATGTTCTATTTATCATTTACATTCTTATCTAGGTATCACACACCATTCTTAGCTTGATAGATGCCAGAACTGGACAACCTCTTTCTGATTCTCGGAAGAGGCTAGAAGTTTTGGCAAGAATGCTGCATAGTGGAATATCCCATAATTTCAACCGGATGATGCTGTTACCCTCTTCTAAACAGTCTATAAACAATCCAGTCCAGAATACAAAAGACGGCTCTGGTATTATATGTTGCTGTTTCTAGTTTTATTATCACGAATCTTATGATTACTTCTAATTTAGTCTTGGATTCTTATCTAACTTGGCTTAAAATTTTTCTGGCTTCCTTTTTAGTTCTATAATACTATTATATTGCTTATTGCTGTTGAAGCATATGCTCATAATATATAAGTTAAATTATGCTTGATCTGTGGGTACTGGATAAAGAAGACATCATTATGTTATTTCTGGATACTTTCTTCTGCAACAGATCAGCCGGGTTTATATTGGAATAACTTTTAGTCTCTTTTGAATGTTTATTGTTTGTGATTTTGTCATAACTAAAGCAGTAAACAACTTTCTGTAATATTTTAGTCCATAGGAAAATGATTACTTTTGTTACTCGATTATTTCAGTTGTACATTTCTTTAAATTTATAGATTTTAATATTTAACATATGGTAGTAATTTTGATTACATCCTACCACATTGTGAAGACTTTATACATTTTGAATTGCTGCAGGATCTCAAATGCCGAGGTCAGTTACATGTCCTCACAATATTCATTGGAATGATGGGGGCCTAGACAGAGACTTATACATTCAGATAAATGAGGTGACTGTATTAGCAATGGATGGTCGAAGGCGGTGGTTGGACATACAAAAATTGGTATTTGTTTAGTCTATCTGTTTTTTGTTTATAATACAATATCATAAGTATTCAACATATAAAGAGGAAAATCGTTATCAAAATGATAGGAATTTTGGCAGAGCAGGGCCGGCCCAAGGGCCAAGCAACCTAGACTAGAGTTTTAGGCCTCAAAATTTTGAGCTTAAAAGAGGCCTCAGATTTTTTTATTTAGTTATAAAAATATATAATGACACATTACTTACACATATTATCATATTAGAGTTGGTAAAATGTTGGTTTTTCTTCTTTTTGGTCTTGAGTTCAACTCTTAGAAACCACAAAATTATTATTTTAAAACATATTTTAAAAGCCTCATTTTAAAATTTGCTTTAAGGGGAGTGTTCAATGAAGTCCCTCACCTATGTATCCTTAAAACTAACCATTAGATAAAAAAAAAAAATACCAGAAGACCTCATTAGTGAAGCATATAATAGATACCTCACTTTAGATGCAACCCTAAGTTTTAGTGTAGCAGTTTTTTATTTCAATTCTATTCTTTACTTACTTTTTTTTCTTCCATTTTATCCTTCCTTACCAATCAAATAACTTAATTTCTTAAATAATCAGATACAAATTTGCAACTTCTTTTATTTTTATTCTATTTTAACAATCAAATAAATAACTGAGGAATAAGTTAGTAACGTACGTCTTTCTATTTTCACCAAAAAACTATCATTTTAATTTTGATATTTATTTAAATTAATCAGTGTTGTTGTAATTTACATTTTTTTAAATTATTGTAATTAATGATTGCTTCTCTCTTTATATATATATATATATATATATATATATATATATATATATATATATATATATATATATATATATATATATATATATATGAGGAGGGATCAAATTACACCCGAAGAGTTACACCACGAGTTACACTCGTTCAATAGCTACATCTCGAATTAATATTTTTTAAATTCAACCGTTGGATTGAAACATAATATCAGAGATGTAGTTATTGAACGAGTGTAACTCGTGGTGTAACTCTTCGGGTGTAATTTGATCCCTCCTCTATATATATATATATATATATATATATATATATATATATATATATATATATATATATATATATATATATATATATATATATATATATATTAATGATAAAATTAAAATATATTATTACTAATGATATTAATTTTAAATTGAACTGTTTAGTAAAAAGAGTTTCAATTTAGTATATATTGTTTTTTAATAAATAAAAATATCAATTATAAAAATCTAATAATATTTAATTGGTTTTACTAAACAATATAAAAGGATGTTTAACATATTTGAATTCTAACAAAAAAGCAAACAATGTTAAACAGTTTTTCAAAAAGTGTAATAAGAAAACAAAATTTACTGTAAATTGATGTAATAAACATAATGCATAAATAATTTATTTTTATGATAGAATTTTGTTGATAGATTTATGAAGTAAATTATTTTTGAATAAATATGTCAAATTACAATAATATTCATAATTACTAAGTGGTTGTATAAAAAAGTGGGTGGGTAAACAACTCGTCTAGGCTTCAATTCTTTGCGCAACTTACCATAAAGTTCTCACTCAAGAGAGTTTAACACTGTTGTATGTTAGATTCAAACCTAGGACTTCTGGTTAAATTGAAAGTACGGGTGGGAATTTGTTAGACCAATTAACAGGGACCTACGGCCTAGCCTACACAGGTTAGACCAATAATTTTTTTTTTTTTTAATTAGGAAAGACCTAGATTTTTTTATAAGCTTATTTAGTTAAAACGGTTATTTTGTACTTCGAATTAAAATACAAAAATAAAACTTATTTATTTTGAAGAACTTATGAAAATAAGTCTAAAACACCCTATGAACAATGCCGTAAGTTGTTTTCAAAAGTTTTCCTAAACAAATAGTCTCACAAAACATATGCTAATACATAAGTTTAGATAAGCCAATAGAAACAAATTTTTAGTCTTATTGGTCTTTTAGTTTGTTAGTCTATTTAAACATTATTTGAATTGCTTATTTACATGTCTAAATGAAATAGACTTTTAAGTAGGCAGTTAACAGACTAACCAGTTTTTCGAAAATGTCAGATTCATGCTTAAAAATAAGCCTATGACAGACTACGAACCAGAGTAGGTTTTGATTTTTCTGGCAGACAGGCCTAGGCTTGGCAAAGGCTGACTCGGTCCAGCCTATTCTCATCCCTAATTGGAAGAGATATCTTAGTATCTCATCCAAATCTAAATGCTCTTGGATACAAATTGTTGATATTTATAAACCAACAGCTTTATTAAAAAAAATTGTGAAAAAAAATATTGATTTTTAAGTTAAAAAATTGTGTATTTTGGTAATTTACTTTTTTTTTTAAGGTTGTTGATTTATAAATATAAAAAATTTGGTTATATTAATGCATAAATATGAAGAAATGATATGATATATAGTGTAATAATCCTAATTCAATAAGAAAATAAATAATGGAGTATATTGAAATATGAAAATCACTTGTATTCTGTCAAAAAATAAATACACTTCTGAGAAATCATTTATTATAATCTAAAATTTATTATACAATAATGTTATTTTAAAATGTTTGTGTTGATATTCTGTCAAGTAGAAATAAGGAGAGGTTGAGATATCCTATGAGCGGGGAATTTCTAGATATAAAAAAGAACATGAAAATTTCAACAATGCAACTAGGCTGTCCATCTCTGTGCCTATAAATAGGGCAGTCTTTGAGGGTATGAACGACAGACTACTGCACAAGGCTCAAAATTTGTCACGATTTAATTCGGATTAAATAGTACCTTATATAATGTTTGTCACGTTTAAAGTTTAAACTGCGACTAATCTGTGCAGGGTCTATATTTAAATCGTAGTTAAATAGGACATCCATTTGTTTTGTCATGATTAAACTGCCACTAATCTATACTGGACCTCCTGAAATTTGAGACTTGTAAATTATTGCGTGCATAATACCAAAAAGATCTATATACATCACGATATCCTGTAGGCTGTAGATGCAAACATTTGACTACGACTAAAATGACCACATAAACTGCTCACTTGCCATGTGCCTCCTTTTTAAAAAATTGTTATAAATGATGCATCTTATTGTTACGCTTTGCTTAAATTACACATGGGAATGTTTGGAGACTATAGAGACCGGATTCATAAAATTTCCGTGTACTGTTCTTTTTTTATTTTCTGTTATAACCAGAGAACTCTTGCTCTCAGTAATAATTTCAGAAATAATGATATTATTGTAACAGTTCTTTTTCGTAAATTCTATTTGTCAGTTGAGATATTTACTCAAAACAATCTCTCATTAGACACTCACCTTTCTGCATAAAATATATATCTTTAATTAGTTGTTCAACTTCCAATAAACTAAATATCTTTAGACACTCAACTTTATGCATAGATCTTGAAATTAGTTGTTCAACTTTCAATAAACTAAATCTCTTTAGACACTCAACTTTTTGCATAGAATATCTTGAAATTAGTTGTTCAACTTCAAATAAACTAATGTTAGTTTTGATCTGTTGAACATTGCTAAATTGCAAATAGAAGGTATAAATGTTTCTGTTAATTAAGCATGGCTGACTCGGATAAAAATCATGTTCTTTCAAATTTCGGATATAAATGTTTAAGTTATTTTCCTAGCTCCAAGAATTCTTGATTTTTCAAATTTCTGTTTTACACCATAGATAATCATGTCATAGTTCACTTGTCAAAATGTTAAATAAAATCATGCCATGGTGCTTTTTTTCAGTTTTTTAATCTGGGTATGTAGGGTTCAAATGGAAAAAGTCATTTTGTGTTAGTGACCAATCTTGAGCCATGTTCTGGAATCAGACTTCACTTGTGGCCTGAAAAGGGAAAATCAACCTCAAGTTTGCCTCTCAATGATAAGGTTGTGGAAATAACGTCTAAGATGATGCATATTCCCTCAGGTCCAGCACCACGGCAGGTATATTGTGCTTCCTTTGATTTATTTATTGTTTCAATTAGTGTTTAAGTACATTAGAACTTACAATTATAATTATTGAGGGAGGTGATAATATTTGTCTCAAATAATATTTGGAAGAAATTTAATTAATTTGGTATTCTTACTCAAAAATTTGAATACGCAAATACTGTTATAGCCTGAACCTGGCAGTCAAACCGAGCAACCTCCTCCATCTGCTGTATTTTGGCTAGGACCTGAAGATATGCATGGCTTCAGATTTTTAACAATCTCAGTTGCACCTCGTCCGGTACATTATCTAAACTGAACTATTTTCTTTAAGCATTAAGAAATGCATTATTGCTCACCATTTGACATTCCTTAAAAGTGAATTCTCAAGCGTGATAACATGGTTTTGCAGTTCAATAGTCCAAAACAAAAAAATGAGGATTAATAATTTATATTATGTTATGTATCTCCAATATTTTTTGTCAAAGGCCTAAAATTTCTAAGCATGGCTCGAGAAAAGAAATCCCAGAAAATAAAAATTAAGAAAAATGACAGCTATGAATCAACTATATCTAAGAAAATTAAATCATATGTAGGAAATAAGGTAATAATAGAATACGTCATGTCATTAACACATCTTTTAATGAAAAATGATGAATTTCTTATGTTGTGTTTCTAGTTGAATGTAGGATCCTTATTTGTATATCTATAGTGACAACTTAGTGCTCAGACTGTTTCAGGAAGACCACCACCAGCGGCATCCATGGCAGTTGGACAGTTCTTTAACCCAGAGGAAGGAAATAAAGATATATCTCCATGGTTTATGCTCCAATCTACCTATTCTCAAAAGGTTTCTATTTTCATGCAGTACTGACTAACCTGTGAACTTCATTGCAGTTTGATTCTCCTATATTTATTTATTGAGTATTTTTCATTGCAAGACCAATGCTCAACTCTTTAATTTATTTAATTGTTCTAATTTCTAAGTAGTTCATAACATACAGACTTATTTTAGTGTAAGTCCTTTACTTTGATACTTACAAGTAGTATTTGTCCGAATTACAACAATCTACTGTTATTTGGGCAAACCAAATATTCCTAACATTTGTCATACTAAGTTACAGCAGTCAAATTAAAGATATAAATATGAAACGTTTATTTACAACAGTAGTAAAATATGCTCTTATGAGTTTAACATTCGTTCCTAAATCTCAATTAATTGTGTTTTTTCACTGTCTAAAGCTTAAGTTTGGATGTAACAGTTAGTGATGTTTTTTCACTGTCTAATGCTTAACTTTTGAATGTTATGCAGGAATTGCAGTTGGAGGAATCTCATCCTCTCGCTGTTAAATTGTCATTTTCCATTAGCTTGGGCCTTCTTCCTGTTACTTTGTTCATGAATACTGTCAGTTGTGGAATTAGAAACTCTGGACTTCCAGAAGAAGAGGCTGGAGACCTTGAAAGTAGTAGTAAGAAGTCTAATCCACTTCCAGTTGGGAAATTTCTTAAAGTTTTTTTTATGATGATATTATCTTTGGCGTACATGTTCTCAAGAGTTATGACATTCGTTAATTTACTATATGGACAACATTCCAACATGCATGCTAAAACCAGCAGAAAATCATTTTGCAGGTCATGGAATTGTATGTTGTGTGAAGGGATTATTTTTTATTCAATCCAATTCTAGTTAGTATAAAGCATTTTGATGCGGCCAAGTGAATGTATTTATAAACCAGTTTAACAGAGTGATATTATCTTCTTCAAATTAACACGTCTGAATGCTCATCATACAATAATGTTTACTATAATATTAGGAATACGGTATTAGATTTATTAGGTCACCAATCTTATTATATTAGAGGGTTTTTCATCGTGCTTGTTGCACACCACCCTAATACTTGACCTAATTATTTGCTTAAATTGGAGCTTTGGTGTATTCTAGTGGTTGCAACCTACAAAAGATGGAAAAGAAATGCAATTAATAAAGCAATAAACCCAATGAACCTGTTTAAGTTGCACAACTGAATTCAATCTCTGAACTGTCCACGGAACCTGTTCGGTGTTCATGTCTGGTCTCTTAGGAACCAGAGACTCTTAACACAATTATAAGAGAAAATTTAGGCAGAGATTCATTTTTATTGATGGAAAATGAGGGATTTACAGAGAAAGGAGGTCTTTCTGCGGCCACAGGGCTCAGCCCCTACAGAAAGTGTATGCTCTCCATTCTAACAAACTTAGGAATATTCCTAGATATCCAGACTACCGGACCCACTGCTCCTTTTATTACAAACTAAACAGAAATGATTATTCTCTCACTTCTAGAAACTGCCAGCTCAGCTGAGACTCACTCACCTTTAGCTGAATTTCCCTTGTGTGTATAGACCCTCCATATCTTTGGGTCCTGAGACTCATTATGTACTAACTAATCACTCGATACAATCACTTCATTACAGGGCCTAAGAGAGTCAGTGCTTCATAGCTAACAACCTGTTCAAAGAAGGCTTGTCGCCTATAAATAGGTAGGATGGAAGATAGAGTGGGCATCTTGTCATTTGAGTGACTTACGGCCTTTTAGCATTGGGAGGCAGGTATATCATTGTGCTATAGCCAAGAGAAATTCTTCCCCACTTTCTAGTAAATGGTAGGTAGGATTAGAGAGTGGCCATCTAGTCATTCAAATGATTTAGGGCCTTTTGGAATTGGGAATTTAGCTGATCCTCAAAGCTCTGTCATTGTTCTTTAATCAACAGGAATTCCTCCCCATTTTCCAGTAATAAGATACCGATTTCTATCAAATATTACCAGAGCTCTTTCTGGGCTCTGTTAGACTTTCATGGAGAATTTGGAAGTTGTTGAGAGTTATCAAGAATGAGGGGTTTGCTTCTTACTTTGCAATGATCTCCAACAGCTTAAATAATGTTACTTAATGATTTCATCTATAATGAGGAGTATTTGACTATTATGTTGAACATGATCAACAATTCTGCTTATAGTTTTTTTTTACGATAACAATTCTGCTTATAGTTTTTTTTTACGATAACAATTCTTCTTATAGTTGAATGCATTATTTATTTGTGATCATTGTTTTTTTGCATAGTATTTATTAACAACTATAGCTTGGTATTTCAGGGCTCTGTAAATTGCGCTGTTTTCCACCTGTTGCACTTGCTTGGGATGACATATCTGGGCTTCATATATACCCAAATTTGAACAGTGAAACAATTTTTGTTGATTCCTCACCGGCACAATGGAGTTCCACTCAGCAATCTGATAAAACCATTGTTCTTCTTCTGGTAGGAATCACCCAATAAACTAAATTGAACTGTTTTTCCCCTTTAATTCTTGAACAAAAAAAAAAACTAAGCGACATGTCATGCGTCACAGTTAGTGGAGGGACAACAATACATTTAGTGGAGGGACAACATAGCAAATTTAAATTATTAGCATTTGAAATCACTTTTGTTGAATTTCTTCACTACTATTCTACAGGTTGACCCACATTGTTCTTATAAAAGTAGCATTTCAATTTCTGTCAGTGCTGCTGCAAGTAGGCTTCTGCTATTGTATAATTCAAAGGTAATAATTTCCATAACCTTTATTTTCACATTTACTTATCTTGCAATTTATTCAATGATTTTTACTTTCGATTTTCTGATGCCTAGAATATATACTGTTATATTTCCATTGACAATTCTTTATTATTTTTTTATTTTTGTGCAATGTGTTTTTGAGTAATTTGCAAAGGTAAGTTGTTCATCATACATATGATCCAAATGTTCTTAATATTTGCTTGTTCCTTCATATCTCCATACCATATCCATGCTTATACATTTGTGCCAATTCATGCTGACTAATTTTGATAATTTAATGTCGTTTGTGCAGATTGTTGGTTTCTCTATTGCTGTTGTTTTCTTTGCTCTAATGCAACAAGCATACTCTTGGGATCTTAATCTTCGAATACCGTCAATGCTGACTGCGGTGGAAACCAATTTGACACTGATGTCACATTTCTTTCCCCTAGCCATTCTACCTATTTTCTTTGCCTTGTTTCTTTCCTTCTTTATGTCTCAACCACTTCCTTCATTTGTTAGCTTCACCAGCATCTCTCTAATTTGTTATATCGTAGCAAATGGGCTTATAGCCATTATAATTTTGATATCTCACTTGGTATTCTTTGTGGCTGCTGTTACACATATTTTCATCAAGGCAAGGTTAGTAGACTAATGGTTACTTCCTTAAATTGTGCTATTGATACAAATCTTCTTAAGTCAAGCAGGGTTTATATCTTAATAGCAATCTGGTTTAGCAAATCATATTTTCTGTGAATATTTTTTCTTTTAACTCTTGGGAGTTTTATAAGTTTGCCAATCATGCTGCTGCCTTTTGAATGATATATATCATGAATATTTTTATTTTGCAGGTGGCAAATGTGGGAACAAAATGTTCGATTTATATTTCTCCGAAGGTTTTTTAATCGTTTGTCTAGCTTCTTTTCTCTTAAGGTAAAGTACTAACTTATACGTGGATTCCATACTCTTTTTGAGGGAAGGGGTAATTAAATGGAAGTTGAAAGTAGATAAGAGAGGGGGGGCACTTATACTAGTAGAAGGTTTGATGAAGACTCACTATCCACCCTTTGTTTTACTCTGCTTCAAGTTCATCACATTAACCATTGCACATGGGATGCTTACATTAAACAGGTGATTCGGGTTCTAAGAGCAAATCCAGTACTTGTTACAGCCCTTACTGCAGTGACCTTGGCATGCTTGGTTCACCCATCCTTTGGTCTCCTTATACTTCTCGCTGCTCATTTTTTTTGCTGTCACAATGCATTATGCAGGTAAATCCACATTTATCACATTTGTTTATAGTTGTTGCTGTGAAGTCTGCAAATGTACTCACTTTTGATAGTTCTTAAATCTGCATGTATGCGAATATTTGTAATTTTTTTCTGTGTTGGTGGTGGCTTAGAGAATATGTATATACTGCATGTTGTTTTCTTTCTGTTTCCTATGCCTCTGTCTTCTGTTGTGATGCAATATTAGTTCAAAATGCTTTAATACCATTTTTAATCTGAGGAATGAATAATGGATTAATCGATTTACATATAATTTTTTTAATTAAGTTTGCATGTTGTAGGAAGTTGCTAAGCTAAGTGTAGTAGTGTTTAGGGTTCAGAGTTTGGTGCAAATTCCTTTTCGTATGTCATGAACATGTGTATGACCGCTGTGACTTAAAATTTCCTTTTGTTTTTGTAGCAGTTTTCTGACAGCATCATGTCGCAGCCATGAACAAAATAATGAAACTATCGATAGTAATAGTGATGATTACAAGGTATCTGAAAGACAGAAGTACAATTTTGATGGTAGTTTTAACCGGACTTTTCCTTCAGAAGACAACTCCAACAGTCCAGACTCATCAAAAAGTTTTGGTGAAGCACAATTAGATTTGTTTCACCATCGCCATGGTTTGTTGGTATTGCATCTTCTCGCAACATTGATGTTTGCCCCTTCTGTTGTAGCTTGGTTGCAGGTATAAGATACGCCAATTCTTTTTACCTTATCATTCTTAAACTCATGCAAATACTCTAAAACTCGGCCATTTATTAACAAGCCGGTAAAATAAGATCTCTGACCCAGAATTTTATGTATCTCTGATCTAGATTATCCTTCATGCAGTACATTCTCTCTTGTTTTAATATTTTTCTAATTATCAATTTTGTAGAGACTGGCAATGGGTGAGAGCCTCCCATGGCTCTTAGATTCAGTACTTTGCATTGGCGTCATACTTCATGGCATCTGCAATTCGAAGCCTGAGTTCAATTCATTCTTTTTGTCTATCCCTGGGGTACCCTTCAGTAATGTTAGACTATACGTTGTCTATCTCATAGCTGGATACTGGTCCTATTTTTCTGGTCTTGCTTTGTCTCCTGACAGAGCATTTTATGCTATGGCCGCTGTTGGGTGCATTTCGTTTGCTCTAAGGATGATTCATAGAAGGAGCGGGGAAACAAAAGAGGTTACTTATGGCATCCGAAAACATTCTCACAGACACTAAAATTTTCAGAAACCACTTTTTGTAGAATTAGATGATAGGCACGTGTAAGTATGTGTAATTGTTTTTGGTGATGATGGTGCATCTAGGTTGCTGTCAATTGTTTGATATTTCTTGTAATTCGGAGACTGTTTGCCTGTGTTATCCCAGCATTTGTCTGGGAGCTGTTGTAACATTTACACGATTAGGTTTAGAGTATTTTTTTCTTCAGCCAAGGCCTTTTCGCATTGCCTGTGTAAAGTGTTATCCCAGCATTTCTCTGGGAACTGTTGTAACATTTACACGAATAGGTTTAGAGTATTCTTTCTTAAGCCAAGGCCTTTAACTTTTCTCATGTTTTTTTTGAAAAAGGCAAAAAGACATTCATATTAATACTTTAACTAGCATAAGAGATGCTAGTGTAATAGTTACAAAACGTTAGTACACCATGTTACCAAGCATAAGAATATTAAAGACACTAACCAATAGTACATGCCAAAAATAAATTGCTGCACACCAACTGATAAACTAATTACAGACCATAAGTTCAGCCCAGCAGACAGCTACTCTCCCCAAAATTAGAGCACACCATGGCTGTTAAAACAGTACAATTCTTCGGCTTCTTCATCAATAAGCACCACCAAAACTCGAGACAATTTCCTACTTAGCAACAAACCGATCTCCAATTCTTTCATATTTAAAAGATACCGATTCGCTTCACCTACCGAAACTCACTTACTTCAAACTTGACATGCAGCCAGATGCAGCCAGTACTTGGATGTTGATATGCCCACACAGCACCCTTAACATCACTAGCTGGAATATAATAGGCACACCGCTATTGCGACGCCAAACTATGAATGCTCTGAATTATAGAAATCTGCATGCCACTGTCCCTGACTTTTATTAAAATCTGAATCAATTTCCTTTTCACTTCTGTTCCAGTAGATGCACCAGCTCAGGACCTCCAAATGACATACCCCACGATACAGTAACCATATTTCTGGATAATACCTACGTGCTCCGAGACTATCACCACCCTGCTGCACCGATTGATAATTTCGCAAAAAACCCCTAGCATACTAGGAATAACATCACAGATTTGATACCATTATACTCCAAATCAATGCTGCAGTGTTCAGTAAAGACAACGCGACAAAAAATAATGATATTAGAGCTTTCCGTCTGCTCATCTTGCCTATTATATCACCCTCTCCGCTCCCTCCGATCAGCTGCCTCGAGGATAGACCAAGCCAATACCAGACCTTACTCAAGAAATTCGATAACAAAACCTTCAGCACTGGGAAGCCTCTCAACAACCACTCATTTTGTCGACACTATCAGCCGTGAGTATGGATCTCGCGTCCACTGCTACAAGCTCAGAACCAATAATATTCACAGAAGCTACCACTTTCTAGGCACTAACAGAACAAGGCCTATCCTTTTAACACATTCTAGACGCTAACAGAACGAGACCTAACCAAAAGGAATTCCACCCCTACTGCATAATCACCTATAAAGCATCTCAAATCATAAAAACCAAAGGTCACTTACCAAAAGGCCCTTTAACCCTTGGTAAAGATAACCTCTGGGATCTACTGCAGCCTTTATTATAAACAATTATGAAATGCTCCAATTCCCTTGCTTCCAAACACACAGAACAAACAGACCCAACCGAGTTGCCACTGCGGTCTGATCCAATGATGAAATGACGAACAACCAGCCTTCACCTTAAGGAATAGTCACCTAGCTCGAAGAATAAATGTACTACATAGCACCTCCACTGATCTCTACACATCGACAGAAGAGAATATTCAGACTGCAGTGATACCAAGGCAAACTTTAGGTGACATATACCATTGGCCTATATCACATTCTATCCACTTTGCTTTTAATTTTAACCACTTCCAAGATGACAGCTTGACCTCTTCAATGATTTTTTCAAGATTAATTTCCTCATTCCGAAAATTTTTATTGTTCAGTGACTTCCAAATGCACCACACGCATGCAAACCAGATCACAACCAGCTTCTTTAATATCGTTCTTCCTAATCCAAGTAGACTTTCGAATTGTTCCATGTGCTGCCAACCTACAATGTGAAACGCTGTATGCACTCCTATCCATTTGCAAATAGCACTCCAAACATCTGCAAAAATAGGACACTCGAAGAACAAATGAGATGCCGACTCTTCCTTCCCACACTCGCCTACACACCTATCCTCCTCAAGAGCTAACACTCCCCTTTTAACAAGATTCTCTTTTGTAGGGATTTTATTATGAAACATTTTCCACACTAGGCTAGATATTTTTAGAGGAATCGCCTTATTCCAAACTTTCGGCCAATATAGCTCTAGTGGCAAGGAGTCTTCTGACATTAACCCTTTATAGACTTCATTCACTGAATACTCGCCCGAACTCTCTACCCCTCCTAAGTCTATTTGACTTATATCCTTCCACCATCTTGATGATTCGTTGTTTCCTGGAATCTGATCCAACCTATTCTCCCCATATCTATTTAGCAACGCAGTGTACCAAATACCCCTCTTTTCAACTAAAACCTTCCATTTCCACTTTCCTAATAGAGCTTTGTTGAACACCCTTAAATTTTTAATCCCTAACCCCCCTTCTTCAATTGGTCTACACACCATGTCCCATTTAACCCAATTAATTTTTCTCTCTTCCTCACAGCCCCCCAAAGAAATTGTTTGAAAATAGACTCTAGATTAGATACAATACCTGTCGGAGCCTTGAAGAAAGAGAGAAAATATACCGGAATCGCATACAATACTGATTTTAAAATAACAATCCGTCCTCCGATGGATAAGTGTTTGTTCTTCCATTTAGAGAGCCTAGCTTTCACCGTGGTTATCACCTTAGCCCATGTATCCTTCCGTTTTGGGTCTGCCCCTATTGGTAGACCGAGATAATTGAATGGAAGTGTTCCAATGCTACAGTTTAAGATGCTGGCAGCCTCTTCTATCCAGAATTGAGGAATATTAATCCCGACAATTAAACTTTTTTGGAAATTTACTTTTAATCCGGACATCGCCTCAAACAGAAGTAGTATTGCCTTAATAGTCCGGATGTTGGTCCACCTTTTTTCACTTATGATCAGTGTATCATCTGCATATTGTAAATGTGACAACCTTTCATTACCTGCCTCAAATTTGTACCCTGCAAACCTCTCCAACTCAGTAGCCTTTTTCATCAGAACGTTAAAGCCTTCAGCCACTATCAAAAATAGAAACGGGGATAAGGGGTCGCCTTGTCTAAGCCCTTGACCCATCTTGAACTCTTTTGTGGGGCTGCCATTTACTAAAAACGACAATGCAGATGAGCTAAGACACTCAAGAATCCATCTCCTCCATTTATATTGGAATCCCATTTTATCCATCACAAACTCTAAGAACTGCCAATTGACTGAATCATATGCCTTTTCGAAGTCCACCTTAAGAAGAATCACTTCTTTCTTTTTTCTCCGGGCCTCATCCACGATTTCGTTTGCGACAAGAATCCCATCAAGAATCTGCCGACTTGAAATGAATGCTGATTGTGTCTCAGAAATGACTTTAATGATCACCTTTTTCAATCTGTTTGCCAAGACCTTAGATATAATTTTGTATATGCATCCGACCAATGAAATTGGTCTGTAATCTGAAATCTTTGGCGAGCTTTTCTTCTTTGGGATAAGAACCAAAAAAGAACAATTTGCTCCTTTTACAAATCGACCATTAGAGTGAAATTCTGACATCATCTTCATAACATCGCCTTTAATGTCCTCCCAAAATTCTTTTATAAAACCAAAATTAACACCGTCTGGACCCGGACTCTTCGAACTGTCGCATTCCCAAATTGCATTACGCACTTCTACTTCTGTAAACTCCTTTACCAAGCTTTCCTTGTTCATTTCATCCAGTTTTTTGAATTCTACATTGGCTGGAACAGGTCTATCCCTCTTTTCCTTAAACAGATCCCGGAAGTGATCGTATACTTCTCTTTTTATTTCCTCCGATTCTTTCACCGTTCTGCCATTGACTTCAATTGACAATATTTCGTTATCTTTCCTCCTTTTGTTAATGCAGCCATGGAAATATTTGGAATTTGCGTCTCCTTCTTTCAACCATCTCACTCGAGACCTTTGACACTGAATACTGCAGTTTAAGTTTGATAATCTATGAATTTCTGCTGAAACTTCTCTTCTTCTATTCATTTCCTCTACTGTTAGATGTTCTGTTTCAGCTCTTAGCTCCAACTTATTAATCTCTTCTTTTGCCTCTTTAATCTTGCCTTCCAAGTTTTGAGTGTGAGTTTTGTGCCAATCCTTTAATTTTCCTTTTATCATTTTTAATTTCTCCTTAAACACATACATACCCCATCCTTCCAAATACATTTCTTGCCACTGCTCCTTAACAAAGTTATGATACCCCTCAACATTCTTCCAACAGTTTAACATGCGAAACGGTTTTGGCCCCCACTTTTGGGTTGCGTCACACAAAAGAATAGGCTGATGATCTGAGAGTTCTTTGTCTAATGCCCATTGAGAACAGTTGGGCCACGACCTACACCACTCTTCCGAAATTAGAAATCTGTTTATACGACTCATGGCAGTACCCCCTGCCCTGGACCATGTAAACTTACTGCCACAGAGAGGTAAATCTATCAGATCTGATCCTGTAATAAAGTTATCAAAATCATTCGCTTCCTCTCTTCTAAAATGTTCGGTTGAACCCCTTCTTTCTTCTTCGTTCCTGATTGCATTAAAGTCTCCAAGCACACATATACATTCTCCATTCTTCTCAATTACTTTTGAAGATAAACTATTCCATAATTCACGCTTCCTTCTTCCTTCGCACGGTGCATAGATATTCACAATATGAATTTTCTTACTATTTGTTCTACATTCCCCTTCCACCCACACCATATGTTCATAGTTTTGAATTCTTTGGACATCAACTTCTCTTTTGTCCCAAATTGTCAAAATTCCTCCTGACCTCCCTACCGATGGTCTGCTAGCAAATCCGAAATCATTTGATCCCCACAACAAACAACACAACCTTTTTTCTATATTCTCCATCTTGGTTTCTTGAATACACATGATAGACGGATTATGGTTTCGGATTAAATTCTGAATTTCTTTTTTCTTAGCAGCCCCTCCTAAACCTCTTATATTGTAACTGATAATCTTCATTGACATATCTATTTTAACCCCGATTCAAGCCGAAAACCTAATCAAATTTAGGTCGTTCCGCTTCCCCTTTTCACTCCTATGGCCAATTCTTGCACTATTTCTCCTTCTTCTCCTTTGTGTACTAGGCCTATCTCTTTTCCTAAATCCCACACGTCTTTTACCACCTCTACTGCTTCTCCATGTAACAGTATCCAGCTATTTCTTTCGGGCTCATTACCCACTAAATTTAAATCAGAAGTAGAAGATACCTGATTTTGGTTGCTTTTACTATAATTACATCTGCATTTTAAAATCTCATTTTTCTTCTTCCTTCTTTCTTTCCTCTTAGCTTTCAAAATTTCTGATCTCCTTCGTCTCCTGTCTTTATAATCTACCATCTCCTTGCTCAAATTCCTCTCCTTGGCACAACCTTCTTCGATTCCGTGTAAGGATTGCTGGGCTTCAACATTTCTGCTTCTCTGTTCTGCTCTTTTTGGCTTTGGGCTTGTAATTGTGTTGAGACCCAATTGTCCAATATCCACTCCTTTATTTGGGCTTTTTAAAATGTTATGATCCACACTTCTATTATGTTCCACCTGTACTATGCTTTGCCCCACTTGTAAATTTTCCTTATCTCCACTTTCAGATTCCCCGTGCTCTGCACCGACCCCCCCATTATTCAAACTTTTGTCTGCGCCTCCTACCTCTGACTCTATGTAATTAATTGCTATTTTTTCATTCATAATTTCTCTTTCTTCATTTACTCCTACCTTTGCTTGTTCTGAATTTTCTTTTCCATCACTTCTATTGGTGCACGATCTGTTCTCCCCGTTCTTCCTTGTCATAACTCCTTCCTCGAGCCCATCAAAATTTCGATCCTCCGACTTTTCGTCTTGTATTAATTTCCAAAAGTTTTCCTCTAACTTCTTTCTTGCCTCTTCGTCTTCCTTGGACATAATTGATGGAGGGATGAAGGATTCATCCGAGTTTACAGTATCGTACCCTTCATCATCAGGACTCTCACACTCTAGCGCTTCACCTTCATAGCTTATACAGTCGCAAACCTCTTCAATTATGCTAACGTTGAAGCTCTCTTTGTTAATCTGAACTCTCCTTTTTAAGTTGATAAATTCCAAACTAGGTGTTCTAATCAATACTCGAGCCATATCTAAACGAAGCATATCTTCTGTTGCCGTGTCGAGCTTTACAAGACTTCCTAAAGAGAAAGTTAAAATTGAAAACACTTTTTTCCTCCAAGCATGCACTGGAACTCCGTATATTCGACACCATACGAATCTCACAGCCCCTACATCTCTTGGTTCCCAAGCTCTGACTAAGCTGAACCATTTGTTGAAAAACTGTTTTGAATCCTCCAATAGTTCTCTGAAGTTCTCTTCTTCGTCTATCTTTAGAAACACCTTTTCTCCCCCTAAAGGTATAACTTTTACAGTGACAATTCCTTCTTCTATCATATTCTGTTGTAAGGATTCTATAACATCTGCATTACGTACCACCCCCATGTAACCTTTCTTTGCCCACTCCATTTCTTCATCGTTTACTGTTATAGATATACCTCCACCCATTTGTGATGCTGCCTTTTGCATTTCCTTAGAGTCCTTTTGTCTCCATATGAATTCTTCGTCTTTGTTATGTTATCCGGTGTAATTCCTGATTGCGTCTGCATATGATTTTCCTTCCCTTCTATTTCCTTGAATCCATTGGACTGTTTGCTTGCCTTTGAATTCTCTGTTTCTTTGATCCGCCACACTTTTGCGCTTTGAATTTGATTGTCTTTCAGTAGCTTCCCTGCTGCTATACTGTTCCTTTCTCGCATAAACAGATATATTCACCCAAGTATTATATGTTCCAAACCAAATGTCCTTGAGTTGATTCTCTAACCATATGTGATTTTTTATGCCTGCATATCTGACAAAACCAAAGATTCTTCCCGACCTGTTTCTTTTTCTTGCTATATACACATCTGTAACTTTTCCCCACCTAGCAAACTTCCGCTCTACCTCATTCCTAGTCACACCATCCGGAAGATTGTTCACGTAGCATGTCGTTATTCCATCGTTACCCATCTCGAACGTAACATTCTTGATGCGATTGTCATTCTTGATGCGATTCGGTGCTCTATCTCTCTTCCTTCTTGAACTCACTTGTATCCAACCCTCGCTCTCTCTCATTCTTGATGCGATTCGAATTATTTTAACTTTTCTCATGTAAAACGAGGATATTGTTTTGCAGTTTTATCCTTATCTTAGGAGTTTTTTTTTTCCTTCTAATTGGTGAAGTGATTATACATGCGAATGAGTTTGGAATTGAAGTAGTGAAATATGAAATTGTTCGTTACACATGTTTCTTCTAAATTCTATAAATTTTCTTTTAAATTCTATGAATTTTTGTAATTATTCATTTTGTCTCGTGAAATTGATCATGTTTAGTCTAAATTATGTGAATTTTTAAAATTATTCTTTCCTTGGGATAGGGTTTTCAAGAAAGATGATAAAAAGAAATTGAGCAACTATTGAATCTATATCTAGGTTAACTAAGGAAAAACAAATTTGTAGCAACAATAAAGAAATAAGAAATAGATTGTGATAATTTTCTTAACTTCTCAAGAAGGAGACAACCAAATAAATACTCTAGGGTTCAGACCTAAAGGCTGTAAAAAATGGGCCTAGCCCAATAAAAGAAAATTACAATTAAAATAAATAAAAAATAGTCTTATTTTGTCACATAATCTTGCATCCACTTGGGCTTGAGTTTAATTCTGTTGGATCTAATATCACTACCATCCGGTCCAAAAGCAACCTTGTCCTCAAGGTCAGGTTTAATTAAATCTTGTATTGTAGATTTAGAAGAGGCCCATTGGAGTGGCCCATCCCACTTTAACCCAGAAACATTAGGGTTTTGCTTTCCCTTTGAATGAGCCAAAACGACAGTGGGAGACAGCTCATCCCGCGTGCTTCGCGTGTTCCCAGGTTGGCAATTGGAAGCTGTGCCAACAGCTCTTTGATCTAAGGGTGGAGATGCAAGTGCCAGGGAATCCAAAGAAATGAGTGGTGGGGATTTGTTTTGCGTGAGGGAACTAAGAGAAGTATCATGTGCTGTACTTGTTGCACTGCCCAAAGACTTTAGAGGAATAGCTATTGAGTTTAAGTCATTCATATGTTCAGAAAATCTAGAAACCTCTCACATTTTCTTGTAACGCTTCAGTACTCTTTCTTTTTGAAACTTCTTTTTCGTTTTCTCCTTCATGTCCTTGTACCGTTTCAGTCCTCCGCCATATTGAAGCTTCTCCGTTTCTGTTTTGGGTTTTGGATTCACTAAACCTTGAAGGACTACCACTCTTCTTCGCCGAAAAGTTGCCTCTCGAGGTATGGTTTGTTAATTCTGTGTGTGTGGTTGTATTTTGTGCTTCCAAATCTGATTGTTGAATGGTACTTGATGTAAGTGCAAGCACTCACTCAACAATAGTTTTTGATTCATGGCAAACATCTTCATTGAACAAATATCAAGCAACAAGTGAATGACATAAGGAAAAACAAGCTTTTGGAACTTTTAGACATCTTAGGTCGACTCAACTTAAACCTAGGTCGACCTAGACTATTGCATTTATCTTATGGAAGATTCTGGATCATTTAGGTTGACCTACTTTCAGCCCAGGTCGACACAAACTAAAGGATTCAATTACCTTCCAATTCTGCTTCATTTAGGTCGACTCAACCAATCACTTAGGTCGACCTAAAAGAATGAAAATCAAAGGAACAAGCTTCTGTTGACTTTAGGTCGACCCAGAACTTCAACGTAACTGAAGACAATCAACTAACTTTTGAATCTATTTTATTTAGGTCGACCCAAGCATCTAGTAGGTCGATCTATCGCGCCAAAATTTATGAAAATCTTGCTCTGTCTTCAGCCTATCCTGCTAGCACACACACACACACACACACACACACATACACATATATATATATATATATATATATATATATATATATAATTTTCTGTAAATTATTCAAGTCAACACCAACAACTGAAAGATACACAAAGTCTTCTCATCTTCCTTCTTCTTCTAAACTCCAACACAATTACACATAACAATTCTTGTGGTGAGGGTTTATGATCAAGATTGATAACGTCCATGGAAAGGGATTGAAGGTTCCTAGTGGGTGAAGATTTGTGGGGTTTTTGGTGAATAAAATCTGCGGATTTTGTCCTTCAAGATTGGTGAATTTTGGGGGTTTTTGTCAAGAGGCTTCATCAACAATTTTGCTGAGTGTGGAAGTTGAAGAACAAAGGTTCGATCAATTCACAACACTGCAGAAAGGGAATCAACGACAAGCTCTTGGAAGACACTTGATCTCGCTTAAGATCAAGGAGAAGAAGATACAAAGAATCAACATAATCGGTTTTATCGTTATTGCTTTGTTATCTTCTTGTATAAACTCTTTTCAATCAATAATGAAAGACATCCCAATTCCCGTTAGGAATTGGGGGCAGATGTAGTCGTAGCAAGGATGGTCGACGAACTGCCTGAACAAATATCGTGTTCTGTATCACATTTATCTTTTCGTTTACGTTGTGCTTATTTCTAGTTATAATCGCAAATTGATAAATAAATCAAAGTGTTAAACTTGTGTGATAAAATCTACAAACACATCACTAGTCACCACACATTGATCTATAACTCAATTTGGTTATTATACACCACGTGTTTGATATATTGCTCACTTAGGAAATTATCCATACTGCATTCAACAATCAAATTCATTGGTGTAATACGGTGGGAGAACCGACTTTTCTGAAATATGCGGATAGCAAGAGTTGCCACCGACTTTTATTTTATCCAATTGGAAAGGCTAAAAGAACAGAAAAAGACCTTTTAAAAGACTTTGAGTTCGGGGGGTAGGTTATACAAAGGGAAGGTGTAAGCACCCTTTGTATCCATGGTTATCCATGAGCTCTTAATTGCTTAGCTCACTTTTGCTTTCAAAATGTTTGAAGTGTAGTGTGTGAATAGTAAAAACTTTGTTAAGGACTTTAGCTTGTAAATAAGCGTAGCCTTGTTTTTGAAAGTATTTGAAGATAGCGTGAAAAAGGTTTTTGAATTTAAATCAGAGCAAGCAATTTAGTAGCAACTACCCTAATTTTAAGATTTCTATTCTTTAAACTTTTCTGATTGAAAGGGCTATCCATACCATAAAGAGGGTAGGTAGTCCTTTCATTGGATGTTAAGGGTCATCGAGGAAATATCGTTCGCCATAAAACTGTCCCTACCATATAGAGGGTAGGTAGTCTTTAGGGAAGGATAGAATAGTCATTATTCTTTAGGCAACCAGCAAGGATACCTTAGCAATTGGGACAATCATCATTTAACCGAGGCAACATCGAGGGACAATATCATTTTTATCGTAGGCAACTTCGAAGGGACTATGATCTTATGATGATGAACTGAGAGTAACATTTGCTTTAGGTATCCTCGAATTCGAGGGACTTGACTATTTTAAAATTTGTAAGGCAACAGGCAACAAAAGAGGTTACCCTAAAGGTGTGTGTGGCACAATCATGTGATCAAGTTCAGATATTTATCTTGTAAATAAGTGGTCTAATTTATTTTAACAAGGCTTGCACTCCCTAGGATTACTAACCACGCAGTTAAAAATAAAGGCAGAATTAAAAGTTCCTATGCTATTACAATAAACACCTGTAGGACAGGAAAATAAAGGCAGGAATTAAACCCTAATTACTATTACAAGAAAACTTATTGCGACCTATACACATTTTCTAGAATTGAAATGAATAATTAGATAAAAGGCGGAAATTAAAACAACCATGCGACATTCATAGAGTTTTGAGATGAGAAGAGAAGAATCGAGAGAAAATAAAGGTCAGAGGTTTTTATGGTGATAAATCTTAAATCTTAATGGTTAACATAAAAATAAAATTGTGGTTAAAAATTAATAAACCTAAAATTAATTTAATTAGCCGAAAAAACCATAATGGTTAACGAGAAACTAATTACTGTTCCTAACTGCACTAAGTTGAAGTTACGAAAAGTCAATTGATTAAATAAACCTAAATCTAATTAAATTAACTAAACTAAATAAAATTAATCTAACTAATTAAATTATTTTATTAAAATTAACTTAAAGAAAAAAATTATAAACCTAATTAAATTAATTAGCCTAAATAAACCTATTGATTCTATTATCCTATTTAAAAAACTAATTAATTCAAAAACTGATTAATTTAACTAAGCTAAAAACTAAATTGTTTAAAAGGGTTTAATGTTTTTAGAAAAGAAGATAATCAAGTAAAAAAGAAAAAAAAAACAAAAAATCAAAAGAAAGGGAAACAAACAGCATAACATGAATAAATAAAAAAACTGGGTGCTATAATCCTATGAGGGAGTCTCCTGCCAGTACACCATTGATAAGAATTCCTATGCCTTTATATCCATGCTCGTGTAGATCCAACGATGGTGATATGATGGTACACGGTGGGGACGCGCAAGCCACGCATGCAGAACCTGCCAAGAATTGAGAGAAAAATAATGGTACGAAAACATATCACCAGGAGTAAGGATCGAACCTGTGTCTTTGATGTCACGCCTCCTTGCGACTGGCCAACTATGCTATTCGTTGTTGTTGATTATTGAATGAACACCAATAATGAAATATTAAAACTATGCACCAAAAAGGAAAGTCAAACGCAGCATATAAACCAGCCAATCAGGGATAGAGAGAGGAATCAGAAACTTAGACTGGCCAACCAAAGCGACGCACGCGTGGGGAGAGAGAGGAAGCCTTTTGACTGACCAATGACATCACAACAGAGTGCCATGCCAGCGTCAAGAAAAAGGTGAACACTCCGGTACCCTTGAATTTAGTTGGGTACCGGTACCCTTGTCCAATCAAGTAATAGTATTCGATGCCACATCATCTATTTGTTTTATTTTATTTTTAAAAAAAATTAACATTTAAACCAATTTACACTAAAGGTATCGGTACCCAACTAAAACTCATGGGTACCAAAGAATTTACCCAGAAAAAAACCTCAACCGCAGTCAGCGTCGGAGACCGTTCTCCGATTACCTTCTCTGATGGTTCCACAAGCCAACCTGCATAAATCATTGGAAAAACAAAAAGGAAGAACCCAGATTGCATATTTTGGTCATTACGAACTTGATGGCACTATTATTTCGTCCTAAAACGGCCTGTAACCCTAGATACGAAGAAGCAGAAGCTTCATGCTCCATTAATGGTGAATCCTGGTTCTGACGTCAAGTCTTGCAAGTGATGGTTCTAAACAGTCACAAATATCAGTATGAACATGAAAGTATGCATCAACATCATTTATAGGTCAAAAATTAAGAGTTTGGGATTCAAGAAGTTTACTAAACCGGTGCAATCGTGGAGAGCTTTCTCGATTGTCTTTAAGGACGATGGAGGCTATGGACCAACTCCAGGGAATCTCAGGAAGTGTTTCAGATGCTTGAAGTGAATGAGAATGGCCGTGGAAAGAGTTCTCGTATGCCCTAGTTTGTGAGAAAATTTTGAGAGTTCTGAACATGATTTTTAAGGCCGCCAATCCTTGTTTTCTTTGATCTGAATAAGTCTTGATACTTATAGGGATTTTTTTTAGGTTAAAAGCATGAAGCAAATCCAATTCAATCGTGATATTCAAATTTGATTAAAACTTGATTTTTCAACCTTTCCAAAATTGTTCAATTTCAATTTTTTCTTTCCCATCTTGTTTTTGCACGAAATTTGATTAAATATGTGAGAATTTTGATGCTTAATTCTGATTGAAACACTCCCTCAAATCAATTCTTTGAATATTTTCCAAATTATTTGATTTATATTGTATTTTTAATGAATTAAATTAAATAAAAAATAAAATATTAATCAATAACTCGTGGCCTTGGATATGGACCTCATTGTTGACTTGTGGAACAAGATTGGATCATGAAAATTTGGGCCTATTTGCAAGAAATTCCAATTTGACCTTTATTTGCTTCACAAATTTCACCCAAAATTGTCCAACTTTGACAAGGCATATCTCCCTCAATTTTTAAGATATGGAAGAGTTCTAGGACTTTTTGGAAAGCTCAAGATGTCCTATACAAGCCACTTTGGAACCTTTTTTCCATTTAGAGATTTTATCTTGATGATATGGGCTTTGACAAAAAACTGCTTTTGGTTGATTTTCAAAAATGACCTATAATCTCTTAGTCCATATCTCTTAAATGAAGCATTTTTAGCCTTGGCATGTGAGAGACAAAATTGTAGAGAATTCAATTTCCTTCAAAATAAGCTTTCGATGGAGAATTTCTGATGTTCCATGTGAAAGTTATGGCTGGTCATAGTTCAGTTGACTTTTAGGTCAAAAACCCTAATTTAGAAACTTTGAGTTTTGTTGATTTCTGAACTTTCCTCGATGAATCATTATCAACCCTTGATAAAATGATGAATGATACTTCAAAACAAGGATGTTGACCAAAAATTAGGAATTTTGACTGTACTTTGACCATAATTGACTTTTAGGTTTAACTAGTCGACTGTTGACTATCTGAGCAATTGACTGAGCAATCTTTGGAATTTAAGCTTGGATTTTTGCATGGGGATATTTTGAAACCTGATAAGCCATATGAAATCCATTGGAGACCTTGATTCATCAATTTTCTTAAGAGAATGCAAAACCCTAGTTCAGGAGGTATTTGATTAGGAGAGTGTGCCTTAGGTTAACCCTTGAGCCTTGAATCATTGTATGAGTTTGAAAGTGAAATTATATGGGAAATTTTGGGGTATGACAGCTGCCCCTGTTCAATCTTCTTAAACCTGAGGATGTAGAATGGTTAATGTCCCATTTGGTATTTGATGGTGGAAGAGGATTGAACACTAGAGTACCCAGAAATTTGCACCATCGGGGATGGACTTAGAGATGCCGTCAGGATATTGAGAGAATTGATTGAGATGGTCTTAAAGATGCCATCTAGCTTGATAAGTTTATCGGGGATGGGCTTATAGATGCCATCTATTGATGTATTGACATGCGTCAGATTGAGTCGTACATTAAACCGTGTTTGTGGTGTCAGAATTAAGTTGTAGGCTTGATTTCCCTGAGCGTCGGGATCATATAAGGGACTCTATTGTCATAACTCCATCGTCGTGACTCCATTTTCGTAAATCCATTTGTTGTGACTCAATTGTCGTGATTCCGTCGTCGTGACTCCATTGTCATGATCATTTCTGAAGTGAACACCGAGATTAGATATGTGACTCCATTGTCGTGAATTCATTGTCGTGACTCCATTGTCGTGACTCCATTGTCGTGACTCCATTGACGTGACTTCATTGTCGTGACTCAATTATCGTGACTCAATTGTCGTGACTCCATCTTCGTGACTCCATTGTCGTGACTCCATCGTCATGGTCTTTTCTGAATTGAGTGTCATGATTAAGTCTGTCTCTTTCTTTGATCGTGTCAGTACCGTTCGTGGTGATAGGATTAGATATTTGAATGTTGATCGTGTCAGTACCGTTCGTGGTGGCCGAATTAGATATTTGGAAGGATGATCGTGTCTACACCATTCATGATGATAGAATTAGATCTTTGAATGTTGATCGTATCAGCACCGTTCGTGGCAGCTGAATTAGATCATTGAAAAATGACCGTGTCTACACTGTTCATGATGATATAATTAGATCTTTGAAGGTTAATCGTGTCAGTACCGTTCGTAGTAACTGAATTAGATCTTTGAAGGATGATCGTGTCAGTACCGTTTGTAGTAACTGAATTAGATCTTGGACAGATGATCGTGTCTACATCGTTCGTGATGATAGAATTAGATCTTTAAACGTCTCTTGATTATCTTTGAACTATCTTTGGAGAATACCCGGAACTAAGTATCAGAACTAAATCATTATCTTAATTATCTCTGAACTATCTCTAGGGAGTACCCAAAATTAAGTATTAGAACTAAATCTATGTCTTGATTATTTCTGAACTATCTCTGGAAGATATCCAAAATTAAGTATCAGAAATAAATCTCTGTCTTGATTATTTCTGAACTATCTCTGGAAGATATCCAAAATTAAGTATCAGAACTAAATCTCTGTCTTGATTATTTCTGAACTATCTCTGGAAGATATCCAAAATTAAGTATCAGAACTAAATCTCTGTCTTGATTATCTCTGAACTATCTCTGGAAGATATCCAAAATTAAGTATCAGAACTAAATCTCTGTCTTGATTATTTCTGAACTATCTCTGGAAGATATCCTAAATTAAGTATCAAAACTAAATCTTTGTCTTGATTATTTCTGAACTATCTCTGGAAGATGTCCAAAATTAAGTGTCAGAACTAAATCTCTGTCTTTATTATCTCTGAACTATCTCTGGAAGATATCCAAAATTAAGTATCAGAACTAAATCTCTGTCTTGAATGAGTGTCAAAATTAAATCGTTACTTAATTATCTCTGCACTATATCTAGAAGATAAAGTTCATTTGATTTGTAGGAATAGACTGAAAAAACAACATTAGTTTTATGTAATATCGTGATGTATGTATTGTAATGTTTATTTTTTGAAATGGATGAGAGTGTTATGCATATGCCATGAGGCGTATGTATGTTATGAATGCAAAATGTTGTTTACTGGTGATAGTGGATTGTAATAGCGTCTGGCGGGGAAAATAAATCCCTGACTGTTGTGGACAATACAAAGTACATGTCTTCTATTTTAGTAGGAACTCCCGCTTCGTGCTCGAGGATGCTCAACTGGGGATTTTTGACTTCTGGTTGGGGAAAGAAGTAATTTGAAAGATCGATCTTGACATACCCTGACCGGAGGTAAGAGAGATAGATAGAACCTCTGATGTTCAGTCTGACCAAGTTGGAGAAGAGATTATTCGAAGATAGCTTCTTGAAGAATACTCTATGGGGATATGATCTTGTGAAACTGGCTCTATGGGAAGGCATGGATGTTTTGAACATTGCCCCCAGTATTTATAGTAACTGTCATTCTTGGACTTGTATTTATTGGAACACAACGATGAGTATTGATCGAAGTGCAAACTGGCTTTTGCATAACTTTGTCCTAGCTAGTAGGGACTTTGAAGAGATTCGCCTCGCGAGGAATTTATGAGATGTGTACTATGGGTGACATGCCCCTAGTACTTAGTATGATTCCCCTGAATGATCGGGAAGTAGCTTCAGACCCACCTGGGTGCATGCCTCTGATTGTTTGACATTCTTGAGAGATTCTCGGAATCTTGACCTAATTTCCCCAAATCGACTGGATAAACTGTGTCATGCCCCTTGTAGGAGGTGTTTCTACTGAAGTGGTATCGTCTGTCGAGATAACCTTTAGTCATTAGTCGTACCCTATGCAAATTCTTCCTATGCCAACGGCTCTTTGATCCGAGGGTGGAGATGCAAGTGCCAGGGAATCCAAAGAAATGAGTGGTGGGGATTTGTTTTGCGTGTGGGAACTAACAGAAGTATCATGTGCTGTACTTGTTGCACTGCCCAAAGACTTTAGAGGAATAGCTATTGAGTTTAAGTCATTCATATGTTCAGAAAATCTAGAAACCTCTCATATTTTCTTGTAACGCTTCAGTACTCTTTCTTTTTGAGACTTCTTCTTTTTCGTTTTCTCCTTCATGTCCTTGTACCATTTCAGTCCTCCGCCATATTGAAGCTTCTCCATTTCAGTTTTGGGTTTTGGATTTACTAAACCTTGAAGGACTACCACTCTTCTTCGCCGAAAAGTTGCCTTGCGAGGTATGGTTTGTTAATTCTGTGTGTGTGGTTGTATTTTGTGCTTCCAAATCTGATTGTTGAATGGTACTTGATGTAAGTGCAAGTGTAACACCCTTCTAAACCCCACGAATATTTATGTAATATTAAGAATTTAAATCAGAGTAATTCATAAAAAGGGTGCAACATTTCTTCATAAAACTTCTTAATAAAAACATCCTGCTCCGTAACACGAGTTCTCAAAATTTATACTTCAATATCTCAGAGAAATAATTTATTCAAAAACATCTTTATTAAAATACTTCAATTTAAAATGTATCATCAACTTCAAAATTCATAAATCTTGTTTAAATCATATTTAAAACAAGATAAAACACTTCAAATACATCGTCATCAACATATAATTTAATTCAAACGATCCCCAACGACCCGATGTTACATCTATCAGAGCAAGACCCTCTTCACTGCGGAATAATAACTAGACTTCACCAAGAACTATCTCAAACTTCCACTGCTATTCTTGACTACCTGCCCATTTCCCATGGTAGGGGAAATATTAGCAGAAAGGGTGAAAAATCACAATCATTATAAAAAGTGTAAGGAATAAATATAGTAGGACAGCAGTATACTCATATAACCCACTTATCAATACACATAACAACATTTACAACATGATCACTAGAATCAACCTAATCAACATAACCAACTTCAACTATAAAATCAGCATAAACACCTTCATCAACTTCAACAAATATACACAGCATATTCAACTTCTTCAACATCTACATAATCATATAAGCAACTTCATCAACATAAACCACATAAACAACTTAATCAACTTAATCAACATAAAACAACTTCATCAACTTAATCAACATGAACAACTTAATCAACTTAATCAACATGAACGGCTTAATCACTTCAACAAACCCAGTCAACATAAACATCATAAATAATGCGACACAACATGCGTCTCAACTATGCATATGCATGTGGTACCATCGGAGTAAAACTCCCAACTTAAACATATGCCATGTTATCGAGGCATTTTCAACTTAATCAGGTGCCATCAAGACCAACTTAATCGAATGCCATTAAGGCCAACTTAAACAATGCAATGTATGCGACATTATGAATGACATACAATCAACAATATCAACAACAACAACCAGAACAACAACAACAACGAAAACAACAACTCAAACATACATTAATAGCATCAACTTTATCCAACATTGGTCGTTCGACCTACAACTTAAACATGCCCATGAACCGGGACAAAACAACATATTCAACGTACGGGAAAATCCACACATTCCCAAAACTTAAGTAAAATTACGCACGGAAAGTCGTATTGATTTACTAAAAATTATGCTACTGGTTTTGAAAATAGTTTTATAAGATAGAAAATAATTTTAGTTTTCCAACAGTCCAAACGGCGTGTCAAACAGACACCCGAGTCAAAAGTTACGAGTTTTATAAGTTTTCGGAAAGCGCAAACACCGACATCATACACTTACACAACAAAACCTCATTACACACAAATTAAAATTATTTCCAGAACATGAAACTATTTTTATAAGAAAATACACATTATTAGCTTTCTAGCGCTTCGAACGGGGACTCAAACGGACTTACGGATCAAGAGATATGAATTTTTGAAGTTTTCCCCAAAACCTGATTTTTGCCCAGGAACAGCTACGGGTTTTATGCATCTTTCCATTAAAATCCAACCAATTCAATAATTTTCCATGAAACAAACACATATTCATTCATACCTAACATTTAGTAGTAAATTGGAACCATAAAACATAAATTTTAACACGTTGATTTTGATCCCATATCTCAAACCCCAACATACCAAATCCCTATAACTTAATCCAAAACTCCCCAAATCATACCAAATCAAATTTCTCCATTGAACCAATTCCATGCACAGATTATACAACAACCCAAACAAGATTATAACATCAATTATGATCAGTTTTCACAAATTAAATCAAAACAACAAACAACCAAAACCTAACCACAAAACCCACAACTATCTAAACCTTATACCAATTATAATAATGAAGATAACTCCCCTTACCTTAGATTGATGAGTTTTTTCCTCTTCCTCAATGGGTTCCTCCCTTCTTCTTGCCCTAGCCTCTTCTCCCTTTTGCTCTCACTTTCACGTATGATTAAAACTCCCTTCTCATTCTCTAATTTTTTCCTTTATAAAGTCGCTCATTATGGATTACCTCTTTTACCCTCACTTACTCTTCTACAATTGACTATTTTGCCCTTATTATCTCTAACACCAATAATACTCCATTCTACTAATTAAAAATAATTATAAATAATTATCTTAATTATCTAAAATAATTTAAATAATCCTCATAATTATTTCACTTCACTCTACCCCACAACACGTCACCTCAAGACATCATATTCATCAAAACATCACATGATTTCACCAATAATTTACGATTAACACAATAATTAAACCCACTAAATAAATAGTCTCATATAATTATAATATTATTAATAATGTTATTTTTACAAATTAATTAATTAATATTCTCCGAAAATTAATATTATTTCTAATATTAATTTCTCCCGACTAAATCAACTATTCACCCAATTATCAACTTATCATCTCAAACAACATATTCAACATATTCAACAATTATTCGGGAAATACTTAATAATATTTCAATTATATTATTTCTAATATAATTCTACGACTAAACCAACTTAAATACCGACTTAGCAACTTAAACCACCGTAACACAATATCAGCCAATAAATCACGAATAAATAATTAAATATTTAATTCAATAAATAGTCCAATATAATAATATTATTTATAATATCATTCCTCGGATTAAACCGACTAGTTAATCTACTATCAACTTAACAGTTCCAATCAACATATTAATCCAATTACGTCTCTTAGAATAATACCGATAACTCTCAACTTCGACTAATTCCAACAAATAAATCCTTAACTAATTTAATTAAATAATTAATTAAATTCGGGGCGTTACAACTCTCCCCTACTTAGGATATTTTCGTCCTCGAAAATCTATCCGACACAACCACCCTCAACTTCGCTTCCAACTCTCTGATCCTCAGTTGCGTTTGGCAACACTTCGACCTTTTACTTTTCCGATACTACAACAACTCAACATGGTTTTAAATCCAATACACACATACTAATTATTTCAACATAATTATAACGACGACTACTTCCAAATCATGGATGAGATATTCATATACTTCCATGAATTCCCAATTGTCATAAAACATAACTACAACTTTACCATCTTGTAATAACACATTCTCCACAATCTTCTTAAACACATAACAGTACAACCACATGTGGTACATGGGTCCAACTAATTCTAACAAGATAACTCATCTTCTTCACTTCCAACTAATTCAACATACCAAACCATCGATTCCTACTTATATTGACATAGTGCTCCATAAATTCTTGTCTGAATCAACACAACCGAGTAACTTATCTTTTTCCAACCAAAATCGTACTTTAATAAACCAACTTAAAATTTCGCTTCTTTTAATAATCACAACTCAACTTTCAAATATTCTACGTGATCTTCTTCTGATTTTATAACAGCTCAAAACATTCGCAACAAAAGCCAGTTCCAACTAATCCAAACAAATATGGAAGATACGCTTCATACTCCAAACACACACCTTAAGGCATACTAGCCATTCGCTTCATCTCAAACAATGACTCAAGTTATCCAGAACTCAACTGTGAGTCTCCATACCACTCATCAATCCAATCGCAACCTCATGCTATCATTCTTAAATTCAACTAATATGCTTATATACGAATCTGCATCGACAAATCAAATAATACTCAAGCGCCCAGCTTGACTTCAACCAATTCAACGTACATACTATACTAGTTGGCACGACACATCTATCCATCAATTATGATTCCGTCTACTATCAACAAGAGATTAAGGGTGATCAGTTCCTCAATTTGTCAATAGACATCCGACAACCATAACGGTGGCATAAATCATCATTACCCAACACAATAGCATACTTCAACTTGTGCCCAAAGTCCGTAAGCATAAGGCTCCGCCAACTCTCTAAGGCTTACCAACGTCTTCTTAGTCTCCTTAATTCCGACTTTGTCAACGATACAAAAATTTCAAAATCCATTACACGTTCTCCTATTCATGCTCGTAGCACAACACAATTATTAAATACCTTTTGATACCGGAATCACTACTACATCAAGTATCATCCAAATCGGTTCGCTTCAATTACAACTCCTATCCGAGTTAAAATTTTAACAACACTAACCAAGCATTCACATTTCTCTCAACATTACCATCACTTAACATCATCGCTTTAATCACCCTCATTCGACATAAATTGCAGCTCTATGAATTTTCCAACACCGTCACATCCTTCCTAATACCAACATTTTATTCCGTATCAATATTTCACACTCGACTTCATCTTACTCAATTTTTAAGCAATAGTCGCTCAACTTTGAACACATTTTTCTCTTCCAATATAGACCTCCCAAACACTAAATCGTATTCCAAAATGAATATAATTTCGTGTAGATTTCAGAGCTTCGAGAATCGCTTAAATCAGATTTACGAGTAAAAAGTTATCATCCTTGCAATGGGACTGGTCCAAAATTCCCGTATGCAGAATTTTCCGAAAATCAGCATCAGACCTAAATATTAAAACACATTTTTCTCCCTCTTCGTAAACTTCCTGACGATAAATCTTATATGATAACTGTAGGGAATTTCGTAAGCTTTCCAAAAAGTCAAGAATCGCTTTAATCGGAATCACGAGTAAAAAGTTATACCTCTTTTTCTAGCAGTTACTCCAAAATTACAAAAATCAGAATTTGAGATTGATGAACATAAGTTCCACCTCTCTTTCTCTTGCTTCCAAAATCCACCAACTATTCTTGCTTTTCATCCAACTACGAAAATCACCCGACTTTAATCCAACTATACATCAATACATACCATCTACCACATTAACCCATCAACTTGTCATTCCCTTTGGAAAGATCCTCATTCATAATTATCTTTAATTTACCGTCCATAATCTACACACATCCCCAACTCGACTGATCATAATCATGAGTCCATACTCTCGCCGGTTCGCTACAACATTTTCACTCTTGCAATCAACATCACCTTGAACCAACTTCTACATACCAACAACACGTCCGGGAGCAAGCTTCTCCCCCACTTATTCCAAACCAACTCCTGCAGACAACGACTAGGAACTAACAAACAAGTACCGACATTGTTTCACACACATGTCGAGTACTAAGGGACAAACAACATTAGACAACATTGGCCGAACAGACCGACCTGCTCTGATACCACTAATGTAACACCCTTCTAAACCCCACGAATATTTATGTAATATTAAGAATTTAAATCAGAGTAATTCATAAAAAGGGTGCAACATTTCTTCATAAAACTTCTTAATAAAAACATCCTGCTCCGTAACACGAGTTCTCAAAATTTATACTTCAATATCTCAGAGAAATAATTTATTCAAAAACATCTTTATTAAAATACTTCAATTTAAAATGTATCATCAACTTCATAATTCATAAATCTTGTTTAAATCATTTTTAAAACAAGATAAAACACTTCAAATACATCGTCATCAACATATAATTTAATTCAAACGATCCCCAACGACCCGATGTTACATCTATCAGAGCAAGACCCTCTTCACTGCGGAATAATAACTAGACTTCACCAAGAACTATCTCAAACTTCCACTGCTATTCTTGACTACCTGCCCATTTCCCATGGTAGGGGAAATACTAGCAGAAAGGGTGAAAAATCACAATCATTATAAAAAGTGTAAGGAATAAATATAGTAGGACAGCAGTATACTCATATAACCCACTTATCAATACACATATCAACATTTACAACATGATCACTAGAATCAACCTAATCAACATAACCAACTTCAACTATAAAATCAGCATAAACACCTTCATCAACTTCAACAAATATACACAGCATATTCAACTTCTTCAACATCTACATAATCATATAAGCAACTTCATCAACATAAACCACATAAACAACTTAATCAACTTAATCAACATAAAACAACTTCATCAACTTAATCAACATGAACAACTTAATCAACTTAATCAACATGAACGACTTAATCACTTCAACAAACCCAGTCAACATAAACATCATAAATAATGCGACACAACATGCGTCTCAACTATGCATATGCATGTGGTACCATCGGAGTAAAACTCCCAACTTAAACATATGCCATGTTATCGAGGCATTTTCAACTTAATCAGGTGCCATCAAGACCAACTTAATCGGATGCCATTAAGGCCAACTTAAACAATGCAATGTATGCGACATTATGAATGACATACAATCAACAATATCAACAACAACAACCAGAACAACAACAACAACGAAAACAACAACTCAAACATACATTAATAGCATCAAATTTATCCAACATTGGTCGTTCGACCTACAACTTAAACATGCCCATGAACCGGGACAAAACAACATATTCAACGTACGGGAAAATCCACACATTCCCAAAACTTAAGTAAAATTACGCACGGAAAGTCGTATCGATTTACTAAAAATTATGCTACTGGTTTTGAAAATAGTTTTATAAGATAGAAAATAATTTTAGTTTTCCAACGGTCCAAACGGCGTGTCAAACAGACACCCGAGTCAAAAGTTACGAGTTTTATAAGTTTTCGGAAAGCGCAAACACCGACATCATACACTGACACAACAAAACCTCATTACACACCAATTAAATTTATTTCCAGAACATGAAACTATTTTTATAAGAAAATACACATTGTTAGCTTTCTAGCGCTTCGAACGGGGACTCAAACGGACTTACGGATCAAGAGATATGAATTTTTGAAGTTTTCCCCAAAACCTGATTTTTGCCCAGGAACAGCTACGGGTTTTATGCATCTTTCCATTAAAATCCAACCAATTCAATAATTTTCCATGAAACAAACACATATTCATTCATACCTAACATTTAGTAGTAAATTGGAACCATAAAACATAAATTTTAACACGTTGATTTTGATCCCATATCTCAAACCCCAACATACCAAATCCCTATAACTTAATCCAAAACTCCCCAAATCATACCAAATCAAATTTCTCCATTGAACCAATTCCATGCACAGATTATACAACAACCCAAACAAGATTATAACATCAATTATGATCAGTTTTCACAAATTAAATCAAAACAACAAACAACCAAAACCTAACCACAAAACCCACAACTATCTAAACCTTATACCAATTATAATAATGAAGATAACTCCCCTTACCTTAGATTGATGAGTTTTTTCCTCTTCCTCAATGGGTTCCTCCCTTCTTCTTGCCCTAGCCTCTTCTCCCTTTTGCTCTCACTTTCACGTATGATTAAAACTCCCTTCTTATTCTCTAATTTTTTCCTTTATAAAGTCGCTCATTATGGATTACCTCTTTTACCCTCACTTACTCTTCTACAATTGACTATTTTGCCCTTATTATCTCTAACACCAATAATACTCCATTCTACTAATTAAAAATAATTATAAATAATTATCTTAATTATCTAAAATAATTTAAATAATCCTCATAATTATTTCACTTCACTCTACCCCACAACACGTCACCTCAAGACATCATATTCATCAAAACATCACATGATTTCACCAATAATTTACGATTAACACAATAATTAAACCCACTAAATAAATAGTCTCATATAATTATAATATTATTAATAATGTTATTTTTACAAATTAATTAATTAATATTCTCCGAAAATTAATATTATTTCTAATATTAATTTCTCCCGACTAAATCAACTATTCACCCAATTATCAACTTATCATCTCAAACAACATATTCAACATATTCAACAATTATTCGGGAAATACTTAATAATATTTCAATTATATTATTTCTAATATAATTCTACGACTAAACCAACTTAAATACCGACTTAGCAACTTAAACCACCGTAACACAATATCAGCCAATAAATCACGAATAAATAATTAAATATTTAATTCAATAAATAGTCCAATATAATAATATTATTTATAATATCATTCCTCGGATTAAACCGACTAGTTAATCTACTATCAACTTAACAGTTCCAATCAACATATTAATCCAATTACGTCTCTTAGAATAATACCGATAACTCTCAACTTCGACTAATTCCAACAAATAAATCCTTAACTAATTTAATTAAATAATTAATTAAATTCGGGGCGTTACAACTCTCCCCCACTTAGGATATTTTCGTCCTCGAAAATCTATCCGACACAACCACCCTCAACTTCGCTTCCAACTCTCTGATCCTCAGTTGCGTTTGGCAACACTTCGACCTTTTACTTTTCCGATACTACAACAACTCAACATGGTTTTAAATCCAATACACACATACTAATTATTTCAACATAATTATAACGACGACTACTTCCAAATCATGGATGAGATATTCATATACTTCCATGAATTCCCAATTGTCATAAAACATAACTACAACTTTACCATCTTGTAATAACACATTCTCCACAATCTTCTTAAACACATAACAGTACAACCACATGTGGTACATGGGTCCAACTAATTCTAACAAGATAACTCATCTTCTTCACTTCCAACTAATTCAACATACCAAACCATCGATTCCTACTTATATTGACATAGTGCTCCATAAATTCTTGTCTGAATCAACACAACCGAGTAACTTATCTTTTTCCAACCAAAATCGTACTTTAATAAACCAACTTAAAATTTCGCTTCTTTTAATAATCACAACTCAACTTTCAAATATTCTACGTGATCTTCTTCTGATTTTATAACAGCTCAAAACATTCGCAACAAAAGCCAGTTCCAACTAATCCAAACAAATATGGAAGATACGCTTCATACTCCAAACACACACCTTAAGGCATACTAGCCATTCGCTTCATCTCAAACAATGACTCAAGTTATCCAGAACTCAACTGTGAGTCTCCATACCACTCATCAATCCAATCGCAACCTCATGCTATCATTCTTAAATTCAACTAATATGCTTATATACGAATCTGCATCGACAAATCAAATAATACTCAAGCGCCCAACTTGACTTCAACCAATTAAACGTACATACTATACTAGTTGGCACGACACATCTATCCATCAATTATGATTCCGTCTACTATCAACAAGAGATTAAGGGTGATCAGTTCCTCAATTTGTCAATAGACATCCGACAACCATAACGGTGGCATAAATCATCATTACCCAACACAATAGCATACTTCAACTTGTGCCCAAAGTCCGTAAGCATAAGGCTCCGCCAACTCTCTAAGGCTTACCAACGTCTTCTTAGTCTCCTTAATTCCGACTTTGTCAACGATACAAAAATTTCAAAATCCATTACACGTTCTCCTATTCATGCTCGTAGCACAACACAATTATTAAATACCTTTTGATACCGGAATCACTACTACATCAAGTATCATCCAAATCGGTTCGCTTCAATTACAACTCCTATCCGAGTTAAAATTTTAACAACACTAACCAAGCATTCACATTTCTCTCAACATTACCATCACTTAACATCATCGCTTTAATCACCCTCATTCGACATAAATTGCAGCTCTATGAATTTTCCAACACCGTCACATCCTTCCTAATACCAACATTTTATTCCGTATCAATATTTCACACTCGACTTCATCTTACTCAATTTTTAAGCAATAGTCGCTCAACTTTGAACACATTTTTCTCTTCCAATATAGACCTCCCAAACACTAAATCGTATTCCAAAATGAATATAATTTCGTGTAGATTTCAGAGCTTCGAGAATCGCTTAAATCACATTTACGAGTAAAAAGTTATCATCCTTGCAATGGGACTGGTCCAAAATTCCCGTATGCAGAATTTTCCGAAAATCAGCATCAGACCTAAATATTAAAACACATTTTTCTCCCTCTTCGTAAACTTCCTGACGATAAATCTTATATGATAACTGTAGGGAATTTCGTAAGCTTTCCAAAAAGTCAAGAATCGCTTTAATCGGAATCACGAGTAAAAAGTTATACCTCTTTTTCTAGCAGTTACTCCAAAATTACAAAAATCAGAATTTGAGATTGATGAACATAAGTTCCACCTCTCTTTCTCTTGCTTCCAAAATCCACCAACTATTCTTGCTTTTCATCCAACTACGAAAATCACCCGACTTTAATCCAACTATACATCAATACATACCACCTACCACATTAACCCATCAATTTGTCATTCCCTTTGGAAAGATCCTCATTCATAATTATCTTTAATTTACCGTCCATAATCTACACACATCCCCAACTCGACTGATCATAATCATGAGTCCATACTCTCGCCGGTTCGCTACAACATTTTCACTCTTGCAATCAACATCACCTTGAACCAACTTCTACATACCAACAACACGTCCGGGAGCAAGCTTCTCCCCCACTTATTCCAAACCAACTCCTGCAGACAACGACTAGGAACTAACAAACAAGTACCGACATTGTTTCACACACATGTCGAGTACTAAGGGACAAACAACATTAGACAACATTGGCCGAACAGACCGACCTGCTCTGATACCACTAATGTAACACCCTTCTAAACCCCACGAATATTTATGTAATATTAAGAATTTAAATCAGAGTAATTCATAAAAAGGGTGCAACATTTCTTCATAAAACTTCTTAATAAAAACATCCTGCTCCGTAACACGAGTTCTCAAAATTTATACTTCAATATCTCAGAGAAATAATTTATTCAAAAACATCTTTATTAAAATACTTCAATTTAAAATGTATCATCAACTTCATAATTCATAAATCTTGTTTAAATCATTTTTAAAACAAGATAAAACACTTCAAATACATCGTCATCAACATATAATTTAATTCAAACGATCCCCAACGACCCGATGTTACATCTATCAGAGCAAGACCCTCTTCACTGCGGAATAATAACTAGACTTCACCAAGAACTATCTCAAACTTCCACTGCTATTCTTGACTACCTGCCCATTTCCCATGGTAGGGGAAATACTAGCAGAAAGGGTGAAAAATCACAATCATTATAAAAAGTGTAAGGAATAAATATAGTAGGACAGCAGTATACTCATATAACCCACTTATCAATACACATATCAACATTTACAACATGATCACTAGAATCAACCTAATCAACATAACCAACTTCAACTATAAAATCAGCATAAACACCTTCATCAACTTCAACAAATATACACAGCATATTCAACTTCTTCAACATCTACATAATCATATAAGCAACTTCATCAACATAAACCACATAAACAACTTAATCAACTTAATCAACATAAAACAACTTCATCAACTTAATCAACATGAACAACTTAATCAACATGAACGACTTAATCACTTCAACAAACCCAGTCAACATAAACATCATAAATAATGCGACACAACATGCGTCTCAACTATGCATATGCATGTGGTACCATCGGAGTAAAACTCCCAACTTAAACATATGCCATGTTATCGAGGCATTTTCAACTTAATCAGGTGCCATCAAGACCAACTTAATCGGATGCCATTAAGGCCAACTTAAACAATGCAATGTATGCGACATTATGAATGACATACAATCAACAATATCAACAACAACAACCAGAACAACAACAACAACGAAAACAACAACTCAAACATACATTAATAGCATCAACTTTATCCAACATTGGTCGTTCGACCTACAACTTAAACATGCCCATGAACCGGGACAAAACAACATATTCAACGTACGGGAAAATCCACACATTCCCAAAACTTAAGTAAAATTACGCACGGAAAGTCGTATCGATTTACTAAAAATTATGCTACTGGTTTTGAAAATAGTTTTATAAGATAGAAAATAATTTTAGTTTTCCAACGGTCCAAACGGCGTGTCAAACAGACACCCGAGTCAAAAGTTACGAGTTTTATAAGTTTTCGGAAAGCGCAAACACCGACATCATACACTGACACAACAAAACCTCATTACACACCAATTAAATTTATTTCCAGAACATGAAACTATTTTTATAAGAAAATACACATTGTTAGCTTTCTAGCGCTTCGAACGGGGACTCAAACGGACTTACGGATCAAGAGATATGAATTTTTGAAGTTTTCCCCAAAACCTGATTTTTGCCCAGGAACAGCTACGGGTTTTATGCATCTTTCCATTAAAATCCAACCAATTCAATAATTTTCCATGAAACAAACACATATTCATTCATACCTAACATTTAGTAGTAAATTGGAACCATAAAACATAAATTTTAACACGTTGATTTTGATCCCATATCTCAAACCCCAACATACCAAATCCCTATAACTTAATCTAAAACTCCCCAAATCATACCAAATCAAATTTCTCCATTGAACCAATTCCACGCACAGATTATACAACAACCCAAACAAGATTATAACATCAATTATGATCAGTTTTCACAAATTAACTCAAAACAACAAACAACCAAAACCTAACAACAAAACTCACAACTATCTAAACCTTATACCAATTATAATAATGAAGATAACTCCCCTTACCTTAGATTGATGAGTTTTTTCCTCTTCCTCAATGGGTTCCTCCCTTCTTCTTGCCCTAGCCTCTTCTCCCTTCTCATTCTCTAATTTTCTTCTTTATAAAGTCCCTCATTATGGATTACCTCTTTTACCCTCACTTACACTTCTACAATTGACTATTTTGCCCTTATTATCTCTAACACCAATAATACTCCATTCTACTAATTAAAAATAATTATAAATAATTATAAATAATTATCTTAATTATCTAAAATAATTTAAATAATCCTCATAATTATTTCACTTCACTCTACCCCACAACACGTCACCTCAAGACATCATATTCATCAAAACATCACAAAATTTCACCAATAATTCACGATTAACAAAATAATTAAACCCACTAAATAAATAGTCTCATATAATTATAATATTATTAATAATGTTATTTCTACAAATTAATTAATTAATATTCTCCGAAAATTAATATTATGTCTAATATTAATTTCTCCCGACTAAATCAACTATTCACCCAATTATCAACTTATCATCTCAAACAACATATTCAACATATTCAACAATTATTCGGGAAATACTTAATAATATTTCAATTATATTATTTCTAATATAATTCTACGACTAAACCAACTTAAATACCGACTTAGCAACTTAAACCACCGTAACACAATATCAGCCAATAAATCACGAATAAATAATTAAATATTTAATTCAATAAATAGTCCAATATAATAATATTATTTATAATATCATTCCTCGGATTAAACCGACTAGTTACTCGACTATCAACTTAACAGTTCCAATCAACATATTAATCCAATTATAATAATTAGAATAATACCGATAACTCTCAACTTCGACTAATTCCAACAAATAAATCCTTAATTAATTTATTTAAATAATTAATTAAATTTGGGGCGTTACAGCAAGCACACACTCAACAATAGTTTTTGATTCATGGCAAACATCTTCATTGAACAAATATCAAGCAACAAGTGAATGACATAAGGAAAAACAAGCTTTTGGCACTTTTGGACATCTTAGGTCGACTCAACTTAAACCTAGGTCGACCTAGACTACTGCATTTATCTTATGTAAGATTCAGGATCATTTAGGTTGACCTACTTTCAACCCAGGTCGACGCAAACTGAAGGATTCAATCACCTTTCAATTCTGCTTCATTTAGGTCGACTCAACCAATCACTTAGGTCGACCTAAAACAATGAAAATCAAAGGAACAAGCTTCTGTTGACTTTAGGTCGACCCAGAACTTCATCAGGTCGATGTAACTAAAGACAATCAACTAACTTTTGAATCTATTTCATTTAGGTCGACTCAAGCATCTAGTAGGTCGACCTATTGCACCAAAATTTATGAAAATCTTGCTCTGTCTTCAGCCTATCCTGCTAGCACCTATATATATATAATTTTCTGTAAATTATTCAAGTCAACACCAACAACTGAAAGATACACAAAGTCTTCTCATCTTCCTTCTTCTTCTAAACTCCAACACAATTACACATAACAATTCTTGTGGTGAAGGTTTATGATCAAGATTGATAACGTCCATGGAAAGGGATTGAAGGTTCCTAGCGGGTGAAGATTTATGGGGTTTTTGGTGAATAAAATCTGCGGATTTTGTCCTTCAAGATTGGTGAATTTTGGGGGTTTTTGTCAAGAGGCTTCATCAACAATTCAGTTGAGTGTGGAAGTTGAAGAACAAAGGTTCGATCAATTCACAACACTGCAGAAAGGGAATCAACGACAAGCTCTTGGAAGACACTTGATCTTGCTTAAGATCAAGGAGAAGAAGATACAAAGAATCAACATAATCGGTTTTATCGTTATTGCTTTGTTATCTTCTTGTATAAACTCTTTTCAATCAATAATGAAAGACATCCCAATTCTCGTTAGGAATTGGGGGCAGATGTAGTCGTAGCGAGGACGGTCGATGAACTGCCTGAACAAAGATCGTGTTCTGTATCGCATTTATCTTTTCGTTTACGTTGTGCTTATTTCTAGTTATAATCGCAAATTGATAAACAAATCAAAGTGTTAAACTTGTGTGATAAAATCTGCAAACACATCACAAGTCACCACACATTGATCTATAACTCAATTTGGTTATTATACACCACGTGTTTGATATATTTCTCACTTAGGAAATTATCCATACTGCATAGTATAGATCATTTCCTATTGCTTACTTTCATCAATCAAATTCATTGGTGTAATACGGTGGGAGAACCGACTTTTCTGAAATATGCGGATAGCAAGAGTCGCCACCGACTTTTATTTTATCCAATTGGAAAGGCTAAAAGAACAGAAAAAGACCTTTTAAAAGACTTTGAGTTCGGGGGGTAGGTTATACAAAGGGAAGGTGTAAGCACCCTTTGTATCCATGGTTATCCATGGGCTCTTAATTTCTTAGCTCACTTTTGTTTTCAAAATGTTTGAAGTGTAGTGTGTGAATAGTAAAACCTTTGTTAAGGACTTTAGCTTGTAAATAAGCGTAGCCTTGTTTTTGAAAGTCTTTGAAGATAGTGTGAACAAGGTTTTTGAATTTAAATAAGAGCAAGCAATTTAATAGCAACTACCCTAATTTTAAGATTTCTATTCTTTAAACTTTTCTGATTGAAAGGGCTATCCATACCATAAAGAGGGTAGGTAGTCCTTTCATTGGATATTAAGGGTCATCGAGGAAATATCGTTCGCCATAAAACTGTCCCTACCATATAGAGGGTAGGTAGTCTTTAGGGAAGGATAGAGTAGTCATTATTCTTTAGGCAACCAGCGAGGATACCTTAGCAATTGGGACAATCATCATTTAACCGAGGCAACATCGAGGGACAATATCATTTTTATCGTAGGCAACTTCGAAGGGACTATGATCTTATGATGATGAACTGAGAGTAACATTTGCTTTAGGTATCCTCGAATTCGAGGGACTTGACTATTTTAAAATTTGTAAGGCAACAGGCAACAAAAGAGGTTATCCTAAAGGTGTGTGTGGCACAATAAGGTGATCAAGTTTAGATATTTATCTTGTAAATAAGTGGTCTAATTCATTTTAACAAGGCTTGTACTCCCTAGGATTACTAACCACGCTGTTAAAAATAAAGGCTGAATTAAAAGTTCCTAGGCTATTACAATAAACACCTGTAGGACAGGAAAATAAAGACAGGAATTAAACCCTAATTACTATTACAAGAAAACTTATTGCGACCTATACACATTTTCTAGAATTGAAATGAATAATTAAATAAAAGGCGGAAATTAAAACAACCATGCGACAATAAAGGTCAGAGCTTTTTATGGTGATAAATCTTAAATCTTAATGGTTAACATAAAAATAAAATTGTGGTTAAAAATTAATAAACCTAAAATTAATTTAACTAGCCGAAAAAACCATAATGGTTAACGAGAAACTAATTACTGAACCTAACTGCACTAAGTTGAAGTTACGAAAAGTCAATTGATTAAATAAACCTAAATCTAATTAAATTAACTAAACTAAATAAAATTAATCTAACTAATTAAATTATTTTATTAAAATTAACTTAAAGAAAAAAATTATAAGCCTAATTAAATTAATTAGCTTAAATAAACCTATTGATTCTATTATCCTATTTAAAAAACTAATTAATTTAACTAAGCTAAAAACTAAATTGTTTAAAAGGGTTTAATGTTTTTAGAAAAGAAGATAATCAAGTAAAAAAGAAAAAAAAACAAAAAATCAAAAGAAAGGGAAACAAACAGCATAACATGAATAAATAAAAAAACCTGGGTGCTATAATCCTATGAGGGAGTCTCCTGCCAGTACACCATTGATAAGCATTCCTATGCCTTTAGATCCATGCTCGTGTAGATCCATAGATGGTGATATGATGGTACACGGTGGGGACACGCAAGCCACGCATGCAGAACCTGCCAAGAATTGAGAGAAAAATAATGGTACAAAAACATATCACCAGGAGTAAGGATCGAACCTGCGTCTTTGATGTCGCTGTAGCAACCTGCCTAAAAATTTATAACTTAGAGAGTCGCCACCTATTCTGAAGGGTGAATAGGAAACCCTACGCAGTATAGAGATCAGGGTAAGATTCTATATTCAGGTCGAGGGAAGGTGTTAGGCACCCTCAACCCTTTCCTATGGTTTGCATTTTAATAAACAGGGTTTGTGGCAAAAGATAAAGAAAGATGACAGACAGTAAATAGAGTTAAAGGCTAATTATTTGAACATGATTAGAGTTTGGAAGAGGGGGACTCGCCTTGTTGCCAAGTGCCTATGTACCTCCTTAGGGAGGATCAGAGTCTATGTAGTTCGGGGAAGGATTGTACGCCCTTAGAGTTAGAGTTTGAATGGTTTGAAGGCTTTTTGAATGGCCTATCGTAGTTTTGAATGAGGATGAAAATCCGTAGTTTGATATTGAGGTTTTGAAAGGTTTGAAAAATGTTTTGAGGTTTGGGCGTACAACCCTGATTTGATTTAGCACTATTAACCGCAACGATCAATAGATTCAATCGCCATAGTTAAAAGATTTATAGTTGCATCATTACCAATTCTAATCGATCGATTCGATTATCACTAATAATGAATTATAATATTTTTTTTATTTTTATGAATTAATTTTGTATCATTATCCCTCGTAATCGATTCATTCGATTAAAAAGAACAACGAATTAGAATGGGAAAAATAGAAAGATTAATCATCGCGACTAATAAGATAGTCGAAACCATTTAATCAAATATGATTTAATTGCATTTTAATTAAATAGCATTTTAATTAAAATTATTGTTGACCATAGCGATTAATCGATTTAATCGGCACGAACAACAAATTAAAATCTTTAATATAACTATTATATAACTATTTTAAAAAAAAACAATTATTTAATAATCAATATTAAAAGATATTTCAATTAAAATAACTAAATAATTAAAATTATTTAAAGTTCATCAACGTTATGATCCTGTGTGGCAATTATTGGGGCGTATAGTATGTGTATCAATTCTGGGTGTGCTAGATCTAAGTGAGTGGAGATCCTAGGGTCAGATCTTGGGGGTCGTATGGTGAGGATTAAAGCCAAGGCGCATGGAATCAAAGGAGAGAAACTCAGAAAAATAAATATGTAGAAGGGGGGGTTCGAACCCACGCCCCTTAGGTCAATGCATGCGCCAACCAACTGGGCTGTGCTTCATATGTGATAAACACACACCTTCGTTAATATAAAAAACAGATAACAAGATGGGAAAACACGCGCGCGAATTCAAACAGACGAGTCGCATGATGACAGCTCATCATCGTCTCCACTACACCTGTAAAAACCTGCAGAATTAGCTATGAATTTGCTACGGTTTTCTTCGTAGCAGCACCCACCTGGAGAAATAGCGATTAACACACATCCATGCATAAATTCTTCGCGACCCCTGCAATCCTTTCGTTTAAACCATACGAATTTGACCATGCCATTAATTTAACCTAATTTCACGCTTACAAGGAACCCCTAATTTAAAGCCCTAAAACCTCCCTCGGCCTCCAATGGCCAAACGCGATTCAAACACCCAAACTTCATTCTAATGATCCAGAATCGTTCACCACATCAAAACAAAACGTAATACACAAACAATTTCACATTAAGATGCATGCATTATACGAATCGATGCAAAGTTCAGAGTAACATACCTGGGCTTATAGGAGATCGTTCTGGGGTTGTTGATGTCGTGTGAATATCCCAATCGATTCAGAAGCCTCCAAGGAACGTGTGGCAACACTTAGATCTCTCTGAAACCCCTCCAATCTCCCAAACCGAAATTGAGTTTTTTGGAAAATTTTATGTGTTCTTGAACGTGCCTCTTTTGTCCAGAATTTCCAACCCCCCTCCATATGCCTTGTGTTCTCTACTTATAGAGAAAGGAATTAGTTCAAGAATTACTGCCCAAAGCCTTTTTGAATCCAATCTTACCAAGTTGGAAAAATTGATTCAAATCTTGAATATAAACTTTCTATATTTGCCAAATCTTTGCATTAACCTTTCCCAATCACATTATCACGAAATTATATTGCAAATTTGCAATAAATATTGATTGAAATTGATCCATGTGAATCCTTTTACTCAATATTTGATTTTCTTTTCCAATATACCACTTTAAATCATTTTTAAATGAAATAAAAAATATATAAAATCATATAAAAGGCTAAAATACGTGGCATGTGGTTTGTAGGGAATCCATTTTTCAGGATACGTCTTACACAAGACTACTTGGAAAGGTTAGGATAATTGTCTTGGACAAGACTACCTGGAGAGGTGAGAAATTCTTAGATTGCTTCTGGATTGTCTTTGAAGAAAGACTTGGAATGAGGTATTAGAATTGTATCTGTTAAGGTTGAATCGTTGATACGATCGCATTTGTGCTGTAATTGGATGATAACATCCTTTTGATTATGAAGTGACCTGAAAAGGCAGCGTTAGTTTTATGCAATGTCATGATGCATGTGTCATGTAATGAGATTCTCAAAATAAATGAGAATTATGCATGTATGCTCATCCCACACTGCGGGATGTAAATAGTACATGCGTGGGAAGATCAATTATGCAACAATGCTCCTTGTATGATACTAGTGTGACTCCCCGAATATCAGAAATTTTGAGAGACGTGCCCCTTAATCTGAAGGAGGGACCTTTAGAGAGAACTCGAATTTCACCATGTCCTGCCTGATATGCATTGCCCCAGTGTTTGAATTCTTGAAAGGTATGCCCCTAGTTCATAGGATCCTTGATTGTAAGTATTGATTTGAATGTGAAGCGGATGCTTTTCAGAGTGAGTTGTGACGGACGGTGATTTGCTGAGTACTCAGAATGAGATGATGTCTTTTACAAGATTACCTGAAGAGGTCCTTGGAAAAAATGAGAAATTGTCTTAAATAAGACTGTGCTTTAAACAAAGCTCAAAGGGATATGTTCGTGCTGATGGTCAAAAATAGTCCTATAGAGGATAAAGACTGTTTTAAGGAATGTGGGGTTTTAAACATAACTTAGGAAAAAAACATCTTGAAGAAGATCACCCTAGAAAGGATGGTGAACTGTCTTAGAAAAGACTCTGTACTTTAAATAAAGTTTGACAAGGTTCTTGAAAGCATAAGAGAAGTTTGAATATGTCTTAAAAGACTAACTAAAAAAAGTTAAGAGATGTCTTACAGAAGACTACCTAGAAAAGGTTCTTAGAAATGAATATGTCTTAGAGAAGACTGTCTGAAAGGGTTTGAAAATAGAAAGGATAAGAAGGTGGGTCTTTAAAAGACTGTCTGAAAAAGGCTCCTGGAAAGGGTAAAAAGTATTTGAACATGTCTTAGAGAAGACTACATGGACAGATTGAGAAATATCCTATAAAGGTTACTGGAAAGGATGTGAGAGTGACATTAATGCCATCTGATACTGAGTGACCTTTGCAACATGCCCCCAGGTAATGGGCTTGCCCCACGGGCTATTCAGCGTCCTTGAGAGATTCTATGAATATTGATCAGATTGCCCCATGTAAATGGGATAATGACGGGTTATGCCCCGTGTACACATTAGCCATCCCAGTCATGCGTAAGGGATGTTTCTTCTTTTGACAAGCTTTTAAAGCTACTTCGTCAGTCAGTAGGATTTTTTTAGCCATTAGCCATGCCCCATGCAACTTCTCCCTGATGTTTAAACATCTGAATCCACATAGACAAGTGTACTTTGTAATGAAATTCACAAGATGCAAATGCATATGTCTGTCTTGAAAGTTTACAAACATTTTTTTGAGTAAAACAAAGTTTTTTTTGTAAGAAAGTGATATCAACTCAAGATTTATAGTAGACCTTAAGGAGTCGGGATACCTTTGGTAACAGTATGCTTTCGAACTAACCATGCTTCAGTTAGGACTTTTAAGGGTTGTAACGTGGCCTGGTTCACGGTTTGAAGAAACAAAGGATAGAGGCTCAAAGTTTATTTGTACCCATCCCCATCTTCGTGATGTTCTCTAGTCCTATGCTCAGTTGACTATGCGTTTAGGCTCCAAAAGACTTTGGGAATTATAACATTGATATTTATGATGGTTCAAAAACCGAAGGTTTATCTGCAAAGACAGTCATCCTCCTTCTGTAATATTTTCCTTTTGTCAAGGGTATATAGTGACCCCTTTTTTACTTTATCATCCCTAATTTTTACCTGAACTGTTCGTTTTAAAACTACAGTCAGCGGGATGCCCCAATTTTGCCTAAGTCTCCTTAATAGGTTTTGACTTAGTAGGCCCTTGCATTGCTTTCTTTTTCTTTGCGGACATTGACTTCCGGACTTAATGATGACGGAGAACCATCGGTGATTATGTTCAAAGGAACAACTTGGAATAATTAAGTTAACTGAGCAGCTACCCTATCGCCGGTTATGTATTAAGGGTTTTATTTTATATGAAGGAAAAATCCTACTTCTTTAGGCTCAAAGGGGTTGACAAGGGATTAACATCCTTATATCTCCGTTATTTAGGAATTGAAACAATGCCTGTACATCGTCAACACGGTCTGTTCGAAAGCGTAGTGTATGAAATTGTGGTATCATTTTCGTCATTCTCCCTCTAAAGGTGTACAACTTTTAACGAGAGTTGAATATCACAAAGGAGAAAACCCAGTAAAAACACAGTTTTAAATATAGTGAGAACACTAGGAATGAATCAAGACAAACGTAAGCAATGCATTAATGATTATTGTAAAGTACATAGCATATGTCGTGAGACTAATGTTTAAACAAACGGAAAGAAATTGCGAATGAAAACCAAACTAATGATTTAAGAAATCCTCTTTCTAGCCACCTATGTCTTTAGATTTGCTAGGATCTTCGAACTCAATGAGCCCTTCTTCAATCAAATCTTGTATCTTGTGCTTCAACGGCCCACAATCCTCTGTATCATGACCAGGACTATCTGAATGATAAGCGCACCTAGCATGATGCTTGTACCCGGGGGCGGGGTTAGCCGGAGCTGAGTATGGAGGCAGCAGAGTAACCAAGTTCTGACTGAGCAGATGTTGCAGAGCTTGAGACAGCGGCATGTGCAATGGGGTGAATGATCGTTTTGGCTTGGGCCTCCAGGTACGTTGGCCACCCTGTTGCTTTTGCTGATCCTTTTGCTGTGATATTGGGGTCTGATTACCCATGATTGCCCCCACAGTATTGGATTCCTTTTTTTCGTCATACGGCTTCTTTGTGTGATAGGAACCTGAGGGTGCCCCTTGTATCTTCCCATTTTTGATCCCATCCTCAATTCTTTCGCCAATGACTACCAAGTCCGAGAACCCTGAAGATATGCTTCCGACCATCTTGTCGTAGTATGGTCCTTGCAAAGTGCTCATAAATATGTCCACCAGTTCTTTTTCCATTAGGGGAAGTTGGACTCGAGAAGCCATTTCCCTCCACCTTTGGGCATACTCCTTGAGTGATTCATCCTTCTTCTGTGACATGTTTTGTAATTGCATCCGATTGGGTGCCATGTCCAAGTTGTACTTGTACTGCTTCAAGAATGTGTTAGCCAGATCATTCCAGCTTCGGATATAGGATTTCTCCAGTTGCATATACCAGTCAATAGACGCTCCGCTTAAACTTTCTTGGAAGAAGTGTATCATCAGTTTTTGATCATGAGCATAGGCAGCCATTTTTCGCACATACATGCGCGAGTGATTCCTCGGACACGTGAGCCCTTTGTATTTTTCGAAGTCTGGAATCTTGAATTTGTGTGGGATAGTCAAGTCTGAGACTAAGCCCATTTCGAAGGCATCCACGTCGAAGACATCGTATCCTTCTACCACTTTTAGTCTCTCTTCCAGCGCCTTGATTTGTTCACTATCCTTGGAGTCTTCCCTGGAGTTGGGATTAGGCTGTTGCGTCTGAGGTGCTTGGTCTGTGTTGTCCACCTCTTGCACTCCGTATTGTAGATCCACGTAATCTTCATCCTTAGGGACATTGTTAGCAGGAATGCGAACTATGCGAGTTGTCCCTTTCGTTTGTGGAGTAGGGACAAATCCTTCTTGGGAGGTTTCTCCTTTCTCTTGGAATTGGATAGCTCTCCTAACAGAGCGGGCCTGAGGTCTGTCCTTAGCCGGGCCGAAGCCTGAAACAAATCCTAGCGGCGGGTTTTCGTCATTGGGGATCTCATCCTGGACCAGGGTATCCCTAGACTGAACCTCTTTTGCTTTTTCTTGTTTATCCAGGAGGGCCTTCATGAGTCCTAGCATCTGAGTCATACCTCCTTTAACTTCCTCCATACTAACCTTTAGTTGATCCACCTCCTCACGAAGAGCGGCTTGATTCTGTTCCAGCTGATCCATTGATCTCTTTTGCTGAAACCTTGTTTGATAAGACGGTCGGGATGTTAGGTTATCCTTCCCAATGGTCCCTTGTTTTGGAGATAGAAGAGAAATCTTCTCTTAATGTCATGAAAATGATGTGTATGCCATGCATGATATGTATGATATCTTTTTTCTTTCTTTTTTTTTTTGAATAAAATATGATGCAAGAATGCCCCTGATGTATGATGAATGGAAAAAGAAATAATAAAAAATAATGATCAACACATATATATACATATATCACATAATCACATAAGTTCATAGGTTCGACGTAGCGGCTCTTGGGAGCCAACCTTTTTATAAGGGGTTCTAGAAGGTCTCATGGGGTCGTTCGTAGCCTCTGAGACTTTTTGTCTCTTCGGATTTTAGAACAACTCGTTTTATCCATGAGGTTCGAATTTTTGGGGTAGGTTCTCGGAGAGATCAGCCAAGTATCCAGTCCTGCCCTCAACAAAGTCAAGCCTCGTTTTGGACATTTCCGAATACTCAACCCACTTCGAGTGGAGTTATCAATGAGACTCGTAGGCGATTCATGTCCCCTATTGATCTCAAAGTTAACTCCCACACTTAGGGTTTTAACATTACATAATATGTCAGCAGTGCATATAAAAATATGACAATTAGGCAATTAAATATAAATATATTAACATAAACAATTAAATATAAACATATTATAAACAATTAAATATTTTTTAGATAAAAAAAAAATAAACAAATTTTTAAAAAAAAATAAAAAAATAATTACAAACCCTAAAAAAGGCGAATTAGCCAAACCCTAAAAAGTTGTCAAACCTAAACCCTGCCAAAACCTAAAACCTATAGGAGCATAGTATTCACCATTTAAGTTATCCCCAGCAGAGTCGCCAGTTGTAGCAACCTGCCTAAAAATTTATAACTTAGAGAGTCGCCACCTATTCTGAAGGGTGAATAGGAAACCATACGCAGTATAGAGATCAGGGTAAGATACTATATTCAGGTCGAGGGAAGGTGTTAGGCACCCTCAACCCTTTCCTATGGTTTGCATTTTAATAATCAGGGTTTGTGGCAAAAGATAAAGAAAGATGACATACAGTAAATAGAGTTAAAGGCTAATTATTTGAACATGATTAGAGTTTGGAAGAGGGGGACTCGCCTTGTTGCCAAGTGCCTACGTACCTCCTTAGGGAGGATCAGAGTCTACGTAGTTCGGGGAAGGGTTGTACGCCCTTAGAGTTAGAGTTTGAATGGTTTGAAGGCTTTTTGAATGGCCTATCGTAGTTTTGAATGAGGATGAAAATCCGTAGTTTGATATTGAGGTTTTGAAAGGTTTGAAAAATGTTTTGAGGTTTGGGCGTACAACCCTGATTTGATTTAGCACTATTAACCGCAACGATCAATAGATTCAATCGCCATAGTTAAAAGATTTATAGTTGCATCATTACCACTTCTAATCGATCGATTCGATTATCACTAATAATGAATTATAATATTTTTTTTTATTTTTATGAATTAATTTTGTATCATTATCCCTCGTAATCGATTGATTCGATTAAAAAGAACAACAAATTAGAATGGGAAAATAGAAAGATTAATCATCGCGACTAATAAGATAGTCGAAACCATTTAATCAAATATGATTTAATTGCATTTTAATTAAATAGCATTTTAATTAAAATTATTGTTGACCATAGCGATTAATCGATTTAATCGGCACGAACAACAAATTAAAATCTTTAATATAACTATTTAAAAAAAAACAATTATTTAATAATAAATATTAAAAGATATTTCAATTAAAATAACTAAATAATTAAAATTATTTAAAGTTCATCAAGGTTATGATCCTGTGTGGCAATTATTAGGGCGTATAGTATGTGTATCAATTCTGGGTGTGCTAGATCTAAGTGAGTGGAGATCCTAGGGTCAGATCTTGGGGGTCGTATGGTGAGGATTAAAGCCAAGGCGCATGGAATCAAAGGAGAGAAACTCAGAAAAATAAATATGTAGAAGGGGGGGTTCGAACCCACGCCCCTTAGGTCAATGCATGCGCCAACCAACTGGGCTGCGCTTCATATGTGATAAACACACACCTTCGTTAATATAAAAAAAACAGATAACAAGATGGGAAAACGCGCGCGCGAATTCAAACAGACGAGTCGCATGATGACAGCTCATCATCGTCTCCACTACACCTGTAAAAACCTGCAGAATTAGCTATGAATTTGCTACGGTTTTCTTCGTAGCAGCACCCACCTGGAGAAATAGCGATTAACACACATCCACGCATAAATTCTTCGCGACCCCTGCAATCCTTTCGTTTAAACCATACGAATTTGACCATGCCATTAATTTAACCTAATTTCACGCTTACAAGGAACCCCTAATTTAAAGCCCTAAAACCTCCCTCGGCCTCCAATGGCCAAACGCGATTCAAACACCCAAACTTCACTCTAATGATCCAGAATCGTTCACCACATCAAAACAAAACGTAATACACAAACAATTTCACATTAAGATGCATGCATTATACGAATCGATGCAAAGTTTAGAGTAACATACCTGGGCTTATAGGAGATCGTTCTGGGGTTGTTGATGTCGTGTGAATATCCCAATCAATTCAGAAGCCTCCAAGGAACGTGTAGCAACACTTAAATCTCTCTGAAACCCCTCAATCTCCCAAACCGAAATTGAGTTTTTTGGAAAATTTTATGTGTTCTTGAACGTGCCTCTGTTGTCCAGAATTTCCAACCCCCCTCCATATGCCTTGTGTTCTCTACTTATAGAGAAAGGAATTAGGTCAAGAATTACTGCCCAAAGCCTTTTTGAATCCAATCTTACCAAGTTGGAAAAATTGATTCAAATCTTGAATATAAACTTTCTATATTTGCCAAATATTTGCATTAACCTTTCCCAATCACATTATCACGAAATTATATTGCAAATTTGCAATAAATATTGATTGAAATTGATCCATGTGAATCCTTTTACTCAATATTTGATTTTCTTTTCCAATATACCACTTTAAATCATTTTTAAATGAAATAAAAAATATATAAAATCAAATAAAAGGCTAAAATTCGTGGCATGTAGTTTGGATAACATAGATATCTTGTGGACCAAGATTGAATCACAAAAAGATAGGCCCATTTGCAAGAAATCCAATTTAGACCTCCTTTATTTCACATTTTGCCTCCAAAGATCACCCAACTTTGATCAATCATATCTCACTCAATTTTTAAGTTATGAGGGAGTTCTAAGACTTTTTGGAAACCTCAAGAGGTCCTCTACAAGCCACTTTGGAACATGTTTTTCATTTGGAGCTTTTATCTTGATCATATCCTCTTTGGGAAAAAACTGCTTTTGAAGGATGCTTGAAAATGACCTGTAATCTTTTGCATTGTATCTCTCAAATGAATCATTTTTAGCCCTGGCTTGTGAGAGACAAAGTTGTAGGGAATCCAATTTCCTTCAAAATAGGCTTTGAGTGGGGAATTTTTGATGTTCCATGTGAAAGTTATGCCCAGTCAAAGTTGGGTTGACTTTCTTCTAAGAAACCCTAATTTGAACCTTTTTGTATTTGTTCATCTATGAGTTTCTATTAATGGAATCATGATCAATCTTTGATCAAATGATGGTTATGCACCTCTATACTTGATGTTTTGACCAATGATCATAGGTTTGAATCATGCTTTGGTTGTGGTTGACTTTCAGGTTTGAATCAGTTGACTGTGGATCTTGGGATTGTTTGAGCAAAGCTTTGGAATTGAATCTTGAACTTTGAATTATTGTAAATGGAATATGGAAGGCAAATTTTGGGAGCTTCCCCTGTTCAATCTTCTTGAACCTGAAGAGGTAAAAGATGATTGGACACTGAAATGCCCTGAAATTTGCTTGCGTAGGGAAGGAGTTTCTGTGGGAGATGGGCTTATAGATGCCACCTATTTGTTTGACAAGGTGCTTGTCCGGAGCATATGCTTTTCAGACCTGGATCATTTGATTGTATCTGAAGAGAGAGGAAGTAATGTCTTACATAAGACCTGTCGCGGGCGAAAAATCGTTGTTTTTCTAAATGAGACACCTGATGCCTTCTTTGGGCTCGAGTGCTCAAAAAATGATTTTTCTTTGTACCGACCAAACTTTTTATTATTTCCAAAGTAGGAAAAGGAAAAAAGCTGCAATAACCTAAAAGTGGGGGGAGAGATCTTTGGGTAAGAGGGTTGGTTATACGAAGGGAAGGTATTAGCACCCAACGTATCTATAGTACTCTATAGGTTTCTTTGCTTTGTTTTTCATTCCATGTTGTTGAGAGGTTCTGTTGTGAGAAAAGAGGTGGGACCTAAGGTGTTTGTTTGATTATGCTCGCAAAGATCATCGCGATCCTCTGCATACATATCCCTTAGAGGGAATCAGAGCATCTGTAGCTCGGGGTCTACGGGTGCTAAGGTTTGAATGGTTTTTTTGTTTTGTTTTGCTCGCCAAGGATCGACCTTGTGCCTACGTATTCTCAAAGGGATGTTGAGAAAGTCAGAGCAATCGTAGTTCCCACTTATGCTAGTGGAAGCAAAGGAAAAGAGACAAATGTCATCTAAATGTTCGATGTATCTAATCTATATCATCACATACATCTGTTTGTTTTTTGTTTGAAAATCTTTTCATTATAAGCCCTGGGCCATGCCACTTATGGCGCTTAGAATGATAAAGATGTTTTTGTTTGTTTAACCAGCCTTGTGGCAAAAACTTTCAATGAAGTCAGCCTTGTGACAAAAAGTTTTGATTAATCAGCCAGCCTTGTGGCAAAAGTTTCAATGAAGTCAGCCTTGTGACAAAAACTTTGATTAATCAGCCAGTATGGTGGCAAAACGGTTTGATTGATTAGCCAGCCTTGTGGCAAAAAAGTTTGATTTGATTGATTGTTTGTGATGATATAGATGAGATACTCCTATCATAGAGATGATAAATGTCTAATCTCCTAGGGTATTGGATTTGGATATTTGGGATGCTTATAAGAAGCCCGTGGGTCCTTGTACGAAGCCCAAGAGGAGGCTATACGAGGGTCCTTGCATTGTAAGCCCAAGAGGAGGCTATGGGAGGGACAATCTAGGGTCCTTGCATTGTAAGCCCAAGAGGAGGCTATGGGAGGGTCACTCGTTTGTACAAAGCCCAAGGGGAGGCATGGTATAGTTGGTTTGAGCTCTTAGAGCGATTTCACCAGGAAACCATACTCTATGTCCTAACCTAAACTAGTGGAGATTCTTTGCACGAAGCCCAATAGGAGGCTATGGGGAACCTAGTGTTATACTAAGTTGAACAAGCACACATATCACACATATGAGCAAACATGAACAAGTATGAACAAACATGAACAGGTATGAACAATTATATATATGACAAAGTGTGTGTATATAATGGAGTTTATGAAGGAAATATACCTGTAAGCATGATCCATTTGTATACACGGGGGCTCGGGACTTATACTCGAGGAGAAGTCCACTTGAGTTTATTCAAAGCTATGTAAACAGGTATTTACAAAGGGCTTGGGACTTATACCTACATGGAGGCCCATGGTATTTTTGGGAAGATTTAAAGAAAACCTTCATTTTTGATTTGTTATTCGAGGTTAAAAATCAAATTGATCGAGATATGTACAAAAGTGTGTGTGTACAATGAAATACCGAATTTCATGTACAGGAATGGGTATGTACAAAAGGGGCTTGGGACTTATACCTACATGGAGGCCCATGTTTTATTTTATAAAACATGGTTGATTGTTTTATTTACAGACGCGTCGTTTGAAAAATTGTTTGAAAGTTTTTGTTTTTGAAAGAGTTTTCTGTACAAAGGAAAAAACTGTATAAAAGGAAAAAGGAGTGGGTCTTATACTCTCTAATATTCGAGAGGCCCCACATCGTTTTGAAAATCAATTGATCAATTAAAAAGATTTAATCAATAGTTTCAAAAAGAAATGGTTTATCGTTTTTGAAAAGAATCGCGATCGCTTGTTTTAAAATGGTTTGAATTTTGAAAGGAGTCAAACTAATCAAGATAAACAAAAAGATTATCTTCAATTAACACTTAGATGATCAGGGTTTGCTCAAAAAATATTTACAAGTGATTAAGTTTGAAAATCAAATGAAAAATAATATTTAAAAGTATTAAAAATACTTAAAAACAAGTCATTTTAAACTTATTTAAAAATGTATCAAATAAATATTTTTTGATGATCTTTTTTGATATTCTTAAAATATATGTGTTAAACAAGAAGTGTGTAAAAAATGAATGAAAAATGAATTAATTTGATGTGTTAAATAATTAAATGAAGTTGTAAAAGAAAAATGAAAGAAAAATAGTTGTAAAAATGTTTTGGTCCCTAAGGGTGTTGAACCCGTGACCTTATGCTCACCACTAAAAAACTTAGCCAACTGGACCACGCGCGTGGTCTGTTTAACACTTGCAACGAATTTGTTATATTTTTGAATCAATTTCTAATTTCAGTTTCAAAATCTGGCGCCAAGAACACATGAACAATTTGAATTTGAAAATTCTGAAAACTGGATTGTTTTGATCAAGTGAATAGCCTATCTTGCTCGATTTTCCACAAGGAACATGATGGTACCATTTAATTTCATTTATTTTTGCTCTAAGATGATTAATTCTCTGATGAACACGAAGAACCCTAGTATGACAAATCTTTGTGAAATCGTGTAGGATCATGATATGATGCAATTGATTGAGGGTTAATGATCCTCATAGGTGCAGAAACAAGATGGTATATCAATATTTCATTTATGATGCGTGCATGATAGAGTTTGAAGTTCATGAGCACTTACCTCAAAAACGGCCAAACTGAGAATTGAATTCTGCAAATGAGGAGTTCCAGTTGTTGTTTCTTGATCTGGACAGCATCAGTGGACCTTATGGAAGGTGTTTGAATGCCTGGAATGAATTGAAAACCCCTGGACCAGTTGGTGATGCTCGATCTGCAGTAGGACTCAAGTGAGGATCAAGCTTGATGATTTTGGTGTTTCAGATCATGGATGATGGTTGGAACAGTTCATATGAAGTATATGGATGATGTTTAGAAGGTTAGTTTGGACAGAATTTGCTTGGTATGGATTTTGGCATGATAAGGCTAGTGTTATGCATATTTTGAGGTGAGATGATGATTCTGAGTTTTGGGATGATTTGAGGTGTGTGAATGGTTCAAACACATCATATATGATGTTTATGAGATGTTAGAATCATTACTTTGGCCAGAACTTCAAGGGTTTGGAGGTTGGGATTTCTTCCTCACTTTGAAACTTAAAACTTGCAATTCAAGAAAGAAAGAGAAAACCTATCTTTTGTGAGGTTTTGGTGTGATTTGAATGGAGTAAGGACCTCTATTTATAGGCCAAAGTGTCTGAATGCAGAGCCTTGTGTAACACGGTGAACTGACTTTTTATTAATCGGAATGTCGCGGTAAGCAAGAGTCGCCACCGACTTTTATTTTATCCAAACAAATTCGGAAAGGCAAAAAGAAACAGAAAAAAAAACCTTTTTAAAGAAATCTAAGTTCGGGGGGTAATTTATGCAAAGGGAAGGTGTAAGGCACCCTTTGCATCCATGGTTTTCCATGGGCTCTTAATTGCTTTGCTTGCTCGTTTTCAGAAAAAGTAGATGAAAGAGATAGGGACTTTAGCTTGTGAATAAGCGTTGCCCTTTTGAAAAATTATGAGAAAGAATATAATAAAAAGGTTTGAGATGAGCATTGCAAGGCAATTAGGGGCAATTACCTTAAACTTAGATGATAGGTCTCTTTTTAGCCTTTTAGAATGAAAGGGTCTATCCTTGCCATAAGAGGGCAGGAAGCCTTTCGTTTGGAGGTTGAAGGGTCATCGAAGCATCCTTTGCCATAAGACTGTCCCATGCCATAGAAGGGCAGGTAGTCTAAGGGGAAGGATCAGAATAAGCCTTTTCGTAGGCAGCCAGAAGATACCTCAGCCTTTTTCCGTAGGCAACATCCGAGGGTCGAGGTCATTTGTGTATCGAAGGCAGCATCATTAGGGTCGTGACCTTTTTATCTAGGCAACATGGCTGAGGTATCCTCGAATTCGAGGGACGAGGCTTATTCTGCAAAACACAAAGGCAACAAGGCAACAGGCAACAAGGCGACAGAGAGGTTACCCCAAAAGGGTGCGTGTGTGCAACAATCATGTGATTATGTTCAGAAAATTATCTTATAATTAATTATCTACGTTGATTTAAGGCTTGCACTCCCTAAGATTACTAACCACGCAGTATATAAAACAATAAAGGGAAGGGGGAAAATGAAACCAGCGGAGGAGAGGGGAATTGTAACCAGCGGATCCCTTAATAGGGTTTGGCATAAGTAATAATAAAAATCATAAAAAATATAAAGATGAGGTTTAGGGTTACCAACAACGTAGCTTTGGCAATTGACAACCCTGAAAAAGAATGTAAATAAAAAGTTGGGTGAGTGTATGGCTAATTCGAAGGTTGGCAGGGTTAACCAGAAAATAAAGAATAAATAAATAAAACAATTAATAATTAAATAAGCGAGGCCACTTAGCTTTGGTTCGATTTGATCTGATATGGTTAGAGTCGGAGGAAACCTCGGAGGTAACCCTGAAAAGACATGGCAGAAAGAGAGAGAGAATGCAAGGCAAACCCTAATATCAAAATAATTTAGATGTAATTTAAATTAAATGAAATTAAATTACTTAACTTTGAGGTTTGTGGAAGGCGTGCACTCGGGACGAATCATATTACTAACCCTGATAATGCATAGAAAATAAAATCAGTGTATGGCATGTTCCTCGTAAACCCTGATTAGGGCATAAATCAAAATAAATGACTTAATTAATTATTGGTCTCTCGACCTAATTAATTAAGTCGGGATAAGGAAATAAAATCGAGGGTAAAAATAATTTTTAGGAACTTTTTGGGATTAAAATAAAATAAATACGAATTTTTGAACATATTTAATTAAATCAATAAATAGATGAATAAACAAATAATAGATATTAATAATTAAATATTATTATTATTATATATGAAAAAAGATTTATTAAAAAAAATATGTGTATAGTTTTAAAAAGAGAAAAAAAACAAAAATATATATATATTAATATAAATAACCGGCTGTGTAATCTAAAATAAAAAAAAATTGAAAAAAACTTAACTCTTGATCACGTGTGGCGCGCGTGTACGGAGTATGGTGTGTCTACAGCTGGCGTGGCGTTGGATTGAGCAGTGAATCAAACGGATGGCTGTGATGCTGAGGGTGCATGGTAAGGCGTGCTTCATATCGCACGCGATCCTCTTGAGAGCCATCCCCAAAGCGCGCGCAAATTTGTTTGAATTGCGCCAATCGGGACGCGCCACCTCATCGTCCCCTACCTCCAGAATTTTGCAGTCACACTTTTTATAGCGCCTTTTTCATGGAGCGTTGCAAAAGGCCACCTGCAAAAATAGCGAACAAGACCAAACACGCACAGAAATTTTTCGCGATAGTCTCATTGCATTCGTATGAGTCTCGCGATCCTGTCTATGGCATCAATTTGGTCAAAAAATGCCTGTTCCCAAAAGCCCTAAAAAACCTTGAAAACCCCTAACATGGCATCTCTTTCAGAACAACATAATAACGCAATTAACTTTCCAGAATTCATTAACACACCACATAAAACATATATATGCAAACAAAAACAGTTAATGATGCATGATTGAGCGTAATCGAACAGTTTTAAGTTTATACAAACCGTGGCGATTTGGGACTGATTCCAGTCGTTTGGCTTGCGTGCAATGATTGGAAAAGCTTCAGAAACTCCCAAGGAACGTTTTGAGATCGATTGGAAGTTTTGAATTGCCCTCTAACGCAGAATCCGAGTTTGGGATTTTGATGGACTTTGAAGCTTGAGTAGGGTTCTTTCTGCAGCCAACTTGTAACCATTGCCATCTGGACTCGTTTAGTACTTATAGGAGAGTGATTAGGGTAACAAATTTGGATCAAATCTTCCTTGAATCTTGGTTTTACAATTTTGGAAAATTTGATTTGTAAGATTTCCAAATTTGGCCAAATTCAATCTTTTTCCTACCAATTTGTCTTTGCACGAATTTCATGATGAATATTGCATATTTTGATGGTTAATGATGATTGGAAATAATAGTAAATCACATCTTTTGTATTTTCTCATAATTATTTGGTTTAAATTATATTTTAAATGAATAAAAAATCCAAAAAAATAGAATGAAAATCAAATAATTATGGGAGTTCGTTTGGAGACTCTTATGGACTTGTGGATCAATATTGAACCAAAATAACTTAGGCCCATTTGCAAAATTATTCAAATTCTTTCACATTTTTCCTTCCAGAATAGCTCAACTTCAGGAAGGTCTATCTCTCTCAATTTTTTTGAGGTATGAAAGTGTTCTAAGACTTTTTAGAAACCTTGAGGAGTCCTCTAACCAATGTCTTTGGTCTCATATCAAAATTATTTTCCATTCTCATTTTATGTCCTTTTGAAAAAAGTGTCTTTCGGTTGACTTTTGAAAAGGACCTATAATGTATGAAGCCATATCTCTTAAACCATTGACCTATGAGCTCTGATTCTTGAACCATTGAACAGAGGGATGAATTCCCTTCAAAATGAGCTTTGGTGGGAATTCTTCTGGTGAAGTATGAATATTTGGTGAATTTTCAAAGTTTGGTTGACTTTTTCAGTTCATGCCCGAAATAGTAACTTTTGGCTTTTGACTTTTCTGATCTTTCCTTGCATCATCATGATCAACCCTTGATCAAATGATGATTTTAGGGTTATGAGGATATTGTTGACCTAATCAAGATTTGAGGAACCAAATTTGTTCTGTTTGACTTGAAACTTTATATGGAGATGCTTTGGGATGTTAGTGACCTTATGGAACCACCTTGAGCCATTGATTCAATGATTTTCTCTTGAATTAGTCAAACCCTAATTTAGAACTTCTGTGTGGGAGACTGTGTTTTGGAGCTTTGTCTTTTGATTTGGTTTTGTGTATGAAAAATAGCATGGGCAAATTTTGGGGTATGACAGCTTCCCCTGTTCAATTATCTTAAACCTGAAGATGTAGAGTGGTCTGCGCGCCAGTCGGTATCTGAAGGTGGAAGATGATTGAACATAAGAATACCAAGAAATTTGCCCTAGCTGAAGTAGGGACTTTTGTCGGAGATGGGCTTGAAGATGCCATCCAGATGTTTGGAGAAGATATATGATGGAGATGGGTTTGAAGATGCCATCCGACTTGATATACTAGAGAGTCAGAATGTGTCGTACGTTAGACTGTTTCTGAGCCTTAGACTTAGGTTGAGTCGTACGTTGGACTGGGTCTAGCTTGCATCCTCAGATGTCTGGAAAACCGTGCGTTAGGTCGAAGAATAAATCGTGCGTTAGACTATTCTCAATTGCATCCTCAGATGTCTGGAAAACCGTGCGTCAGGTTGATGGATGAGTCGTGCGTTAGACTAATCCAAATTGCATCCGTAGATGTCTGGAATGCCGTGCGTTAGGCTGAAATTTTTTTGCATTGAGGGTTTTTTGTTGGAGATGGGCTTAAAGATGCCATCCAGGTGTCGAGACTGAAGTGTTTGAGAAGTAATTGTTTGAATGTTGATCGTATAGTAGATGAATTAGATTTTAGGAGAGTTGTTCGCGTCAGCACTGTTCGTAGTAACTGAATTAGACTTTGGAAGATGATCGTGTCTACACCGTTCGTGATGATAGAATTAGATCTTTTTGTCGTGTCAGTACCGTTCGTAGTAACTGAATTAGACTGGGAAGGTCAGTGATCGTGTCTACACCGTTCGTGATGATAGAATTAGATCTCTGAGAGTGGACCGTGTCAGTACCGTTCGTAGTAACTGAATTAGATCTTTGAAAATGACCGTGTCATTACCGTTCGTGGTAAATGAATTAGATCTTCGAGCGTTGACCGTGTCAGTACCATTCGTAGTAGCTGAATTAGATCTTTGAAAATGATCGTGTCATTACCGTTCGTGGTAAATGAATTAGATCCTTGAGCGTTGACCGTGTCAGTACCATTCGTAGTAGCTGAATTAGATCTTGGAAAGTCGGAGATTTCGTTCATTTGTCGGTACCTGTATCCTGCAATAGGTATAGTTAGTCTTTATGCAATGTCGTGATGCATGTATTATGTAATGAGTCTCTCAAAATAAATGAGAAACTTTGTATGTTATAGATAAATTCATTGCGAGGTAATGCATGCAATGTATGAATATGTTTATGACATATGATAGGTGAATATGATTTATGTTGTCTTGATTGAGAAAATAAATCTCTATGTCTTTGTGATTTTGATGTCTGATCTTATTTGAAGATGCTCAGCTGGGAATTTATGATTCTTGCTTGGGGATAATCAGTAACTTGATGGACCCTGATTGGGGACAGAAGTATTAGTAACCCATGTTGGAGAAGAGCAAAGTGTTGGAGAACCAGCAGCGTTGAAGATGTAAACTTTGTTGGGGAGCCATGTCTTTGTCGAGAGCGTTTGAAGATATCTTCTTAATGATTACTCTGTGGGGATATGATCTTGTGAACCCGGCTCTGTGGGGTGACATAGGTGTCTTGAAAGTTGCCCCCAGTACTATAGTAACTACCACTCCTGGATTTGATTAGGACATACCACTGAGTATTGATCAAGATGTCAAACTGGACTTTCATAGATTTGCCCCTGCTAGTAGGAACTTGAAGAAATTCACCTCGCGAGGCCTTTATTAAGTGTATATTGTAGGCGACATGCCCTTAGTAATCGTAAGCCCAGGACAATGCCCCCTGTTGATTGGAAATAGATTCAGATTTACTTGGATGCATGCCCCTGATTGTTTTTGGCATCTTTGAGAGATTCTCGGAATCTTGACTTGGTTGCCCCAGATTGATTGGGAAAAATGTGTTGTGCCCCTTGTATACATAAGAGACATTGCTTCTGAAGTGATTGTCTGTCGGGATAACTTTCAGTCATTAGTTGTACCCTGTGCAAATTCTTTCTGTTGCCAACATTTGAAATTATGTAGCAGAATTTGTTTAATAATGAATTCATGAGATGCAATGCATATGTTTGTCTTGAGTTTTTGAAAAACGTTAAATCAAGAGATGCAAAAGCGCAATATTTGTAAAACATGATATTTGTAACAACGTGATGTTTGTAAAAACATGAAATATCAACTCAACATTTTTGGTAAACCTTAAGGAGTCAGGATACCTTTTTGGTGACAGTATGCTTTCGAACTAACCATGCTTCAATTAGGACTTTCATGGGTTGTAATGTGGCTTGGTTCACGGTTTAAGAAACAAAGGATAATGGCTCAAAATTTGATTGTACCCACCCCTCTTCGTGATGATCTTCAGTCCTAAGCTCAGTTAATTCAACCTATGCATTCAGGTTCCAAGAGACTTTTGGATTTTCACTTTTGATAACGATGATGGTTCGCAAGCTAAAAGAGCCTTTGAGATGGTAGTCACTTCTTCCTTTTAGTAGTCACGATATTGTGTTGTTCAGGAATTCTCTGTTTTCATCTTTTTGATATCTATAACTTTTGCCTGAACTGTTTATTTTTGAGATTACAGTCAGCGGGATGCCTTGATTTTTGCCTAAGTCACCTTTTTGATTTTTGACTTAGCAGGCTTTTCTTTGTATATATATTTTTTCATTTTTCCCTTTTTGAAAGATATTGACTACCTTGCTTGATGAACCATCATTGTCTTTTGACTGTCATCTCCAACGCTTATTTGATGTGTGCGGATGAACGCTTGTGATTTGAAACCTTTGTTGAAAGGTATACTGAATGCTTCTCTTAAAATAGAATGCACAGCCCAATTAACTGAGAACTACCCTGCCCCAGGTTATGATCAAGGGTTTTAGTACAAAAAGAAACTTCTACTTCTTAGGCTCAAAGGGGTTGACGAGGGATTAACATCCTTATATCTCCACTGTTTAGGATTTGAAACAATGCCTGTACATCGTCAGCATAGTCCGCTCAAAAGCATACTGTATGAGGTTGCGGTATCGTTTTCGTCATCCTCCCTCAAAAGGTATGTAACTTTAGCAGGAGTTGAGTATCAAAAAACATATGCAGAATAAAGACATAATTTAAAATGAGTGATAACGAACTAATTTATTCAAGACAAACATATGCAATGCACTGATGATGATTATTAAGACAGATAATGTCTATCATAATTTTGAATGTTTAAACAAACAGAATAGAAATTGCAAATGAAAGTAAATCTAATGATCTAAAGTTCATCCACTCTGACATTAATCAGTCTTGTCGTGATTGTGCATGGGAGCAGTGATCATTACAGGAGTCTTGGGATGAGGGAATTCAATTTCACCAGCATCGATCATGTCTTGAATCTTGTTCTTTAATGGCCAACAATCATTCGTATCATGTCCAGGGCTATTGGAGTGATACGCGCACCTCGCATTAGGCTTATAGCTAGGAGCGAAAGTGTTGGGCTTCACAGGAGGATCCCTCAAAGTAATTAGCCCTTTCTTCAACATCTGTTGTAATGCTTCAGCCAAAGTCATGTTGATCTTTGTGAACTGTCGTTTAGGTACCTCTGACTTGCGCCTTTGTTGTGGAATTGGTGTAGAGATCAGAAATGCCCCCACAGATTGATTGTGTTCATTGCGACCTTTCCGATTGTACACAGCCTTAGTCATGTGAGGTTCTTCAGGTGAGTTGAAGTCAATGATCTTTTCATCAATTAAGTCTTGAATCTTGTGTTTCAACGGTCCACAATCCTCTGTATCATGACCAGGACTATTTGAATGATAAGCACATCTCGCATGATACTTATACCCAGGAGCGGGATTAGTAGGAACTAAATATGGAGGCAATAGAGTTATCAAGTTCTGATTGATCAGTTGTTGCAGAGCTTGAGACAGCGGCATGGGTAACGGAGTGAATGACCGCTTGGGTTTGGATTTCCATTTATCCTGCACACCTTGCTTCCTCTGTTGGTCTTTCTCCTTCTCGGACAGAAGTGCCTTTAATTCTTCTTGCCCCTTGGCTAAGTGAAAGATTATTTTCTGGAACTGGTTATTCTGAGCCTGAAGATTTTTGACAGATTGTTCGAGATCCATCTTTGTTACTGAAATAAGCAGCACAAAGATGAGGCATTTATTTCACGAAACCTGTGATGCGACGTTTATGAATGATATGATTTATGCATATGCAATGTTTCGAGGACCTTGGAATTCAAATTTGTTTAAAACAAAACAAAAGAAACTTTATTAATAATACTTAAGGGAAAGAATTTTGCAATTTGTTTTATTTGTATCTTCTACAATAAAGAAAAATATAAACTAGGAATAAAATAATAATAAAAATAAAAGTCTTCAAGTCTCCCATGGACGCTTTCTTTTTGAACCGATGAAGTTGTTGATGCCTTGCTCCGCTTGAAGTAGCCTTGTGAGCTCTAATACTTTCTTTTCTTTAGCACGAAACTGAGCTTCAAAAGTGTCTCTTTCTTCCTTTAATTGAATCCAAGATCTCTTTAATTCTTCGATGTCAGTTGGCATGTCTGGATGAGCAATAACTTGAGGAACTTTTTCCTCGCAATCGGGCTCCACTATCACAGGTAGGACATATGGATAAGGCATGACGAGACGTTGAGCACGAGCGCGCACCCATCTAAGATAAGGCCCCAAAGGAATGGAGTTTATTTGTCCCAAGCTTTTGTTATCAACTCTATTTACCATATCCCAAGCTCGTGTGAACTTCCGGCGGTGATTCTGAGTATCATCTTCATAATCAAACACAATCCCTTGTATAAGCATATGGTGAGGACCATCTCTTCGAGCGTAACCAAATTGTCGTAAAGCCAAGCAAGGATTATAAGTGATACCCCCTCGTATGCCAAGTAAAGGCACATTAGGATATTGTCCACAACGGTCGATCATGGTGAAACTTTCCTTGGATAAAGACAGCCAACGGATATCAGAATGTGAAAGTGACATTATTCTCTTGTGCCATTTCAACCTTTGGTCGTTCCTCATTACTGAACGAGGCAAGTGCGAAATAAACCACTTAGATAGCAAAGGTATGCAACACATAAGAGTCCCTCGTTTCTTCATAGTACGAGTGTGAAGAGAGTGTAGGATATCTCCAAGTAAGGTAGGAACTGGATTGCGTGTCAGAAATATCTTTATGGCGTGCACATCAATGAACTGATCAGGATTGGGGAATAATACCAAACCATAAATGAGTAAAGCTAATATGTCTTCGAAGGCTTGATAACTCATGGACTTCAAAAACATGCGAGCTTTTCCGAATAAGAACTTAGCGAGGAATCCCTTGACTCCACTTCTGGTTTCCCAATGACCATCAATATCAGACTTCTTAAGATGTAAAGCGGGAGCGATAACTTCTAATTTTGGAATTTCTTCCAAACCAGTGAACGGAATCTGATCTCGGATGGGGAGTCCAAGTATGTCAGCAAACTCTTCCATAGTAGGTACCAACTGATAATCCGGGAAAGTAAAACAATGATGCTCGGGATCGAAGAATTGAAATAGTACACTCATCATTTCTTCGTCAAAACCTGAAGTAACTAAACTGGGCAAGAGACCATGTCTTTCAGAGAATCGGGATCCTCCAGGAATCTCTAATACCAATTCTTTCAGTTCGGAAGATATCTTCACAAAGTTAACTCGAATGGTGTTTCTAGTCTCCATGACCTACAAAACAGAACAAAGATGAATTCCTTGGTCCTCGAATGGTTAGTCATGATGTTATGATGCTTATGATGTTTATGATGTCATGATGTCAAGTAGATAACAAACACAAACAAGTCACACAATTCTGCCTTAAGGTTAGGCTTGCGTGTAGTCCAGAGGTGCGTACCCTCCCCCTGAAGTTTAGTCGGTTCAAACCTGTCCTATATAAAGATCGGGTTCTAGGGATCTCATATCATTGACCTTTCTCGAAGGCGCTTATCTCAGTTCGGCAATCGAATCGCCAACCGAAAAGGTCCTGAAAGTCCAGTCCATATGAGTGTAGCTTCGAGTATCAACCAACTTCAGTCGGAACCAAAGCCAGCCATCTCGCTACTTTCTAAAAGGCTAAAGTCAAGTTCGACTAAGGTTCTAAGGGCGAATTAGTGCTTAATGACACCACGCGGCAGCCAAGCATTTCCTCAGGTCGGATCCCAAGGAACACCAGGACAAACCAATGTGCCACACTAACGATGGCCATCAGATCAACCACATCAGTATACGCTGTGCAGTCTCCTTGATCTCATGCCATATACCTAAGGTACTCAGATCCGGGTTAGGATCTTTCACACAACAGAATACCCAAAACAGCCCTGCAAAATTAAAGCAAACAAAGCAAACAATAGAAAACATTTAAGGTGAATCCTAAACTTTTAAGGTAACCCCTCTTTTATCGAAATTTATCCCCAGCAGAGTCGCCAGTTCTGTAACACGGTGAACTGACTTTTTATTAATCGGAATGTCGCGGTAAGCAAGAGTCACCACCGACTTTTATTTTATCCAAACAAATTCGGAAAGGCAAAAAGAAACAGAAAAAAAACCTTTTTAAAGAAATCTAAGTTCGGGGGGTAATTTATGCAAAGGGAAGGTGTAAGGCACCCTTTGCATCCATGGTTTTCCATGGGCTCTTAATTGCTTTGCTTGCTCGTTTTCAGAAAAAGTAGATGAAAGAGATAGGGACTTTAGCTTGTGAATAAGCGTTGCCCTTTTGAAAAATTATGAGAAAGAATATAATAAAAAGGTTTGAGATGAGCATTGCAAGGCAATTAGGGGCAATTACCTTAAACTTAGATGATAGGTCTCTTTTTAGCCTTTTAGAATGAAAGGGTCTATCCTTGCCATAAGAGGGCAGGAAGCCTTTCGTTTGGAGGTTGAAGGGTCATCGAAGCATCCTTTGCCATAAGACTGTCCCGTGCCATAGAAGGGCAGGTAGTCTAAGGGGAAGGATCAGAATAAGCCTTTTCGTAGGCAGCCAGAAGATACCTCAGCCTTTTTCCGTAGGCAACATCCGAGGGTCGAGGTCATTTGTGTATCGAAGGCAGCATCATTAAGGTCGTGACCTTTTTATCTAGGCAACATGGCTGAGGTATCCTCGAATTCGAGGGACGAGGCTTATTCTGCAAAACACAAAGGCAACAAGGCAACAGGCAACAAGGCGACAGAGAGGTTACCCCAAAAGGGTGCGTGTGTGCAACAATCATGTGATTATGTTCAGAAAATTATCTTATAATTAATTATCTACGTTGATTTAAGGCTTGCACTCCCTAAGATTACTAACCACGCAGTATATAAAGCAATAAAGGGAAGGGGGAAAATGAAACCAGCGGAGGAGAGGGGAATTGTAACCAGCGGATCCCTTAATAGGGTTTGGCATAAGTAATAATAAAAATCATAAAAAATATAAAGATGAGGTTTAGGGTTACCAACAACGTAGCTTTGGCAATTGACAACCCTGAAAAAGAATGTAAATAAAAAGTTGGGTGAGTGTATGGCTAATTCGAAGGTTGGCAGGGTTAACCAGAAAATAAAGAATAAATAAATAAAACAATTAATAATTAAATAAGCGAGGCCACTTAGCTTTGGTTCGATTTGATCTGATATGGTTAGAGTCGGAGGAAACCTCGGAGGTAACCCTGAAAAGACATGGCAGAAAGAGAGAGAGAATGCAAGGCAAACCCTAATATCAAAATAATTTAGATGTAATTTAAATTAAATGAAATTAAATTACTTAACTTTGAGGTTTGTGGAAGGCGTGCACTCGGGACGAATCATATTACTAACCCTGATAATGCATAGAAAATAAAATCAGTGTATGGCATGTTCCTCGTAAACCCTGATTAGGGCATAAATCAAAATAAATGACTTAATTAATTATTGGTCTCTCGACCTAATTAATTAAGTCGGGATAAGGAAATAAAATCGAGGGTAAAAATAATTTTTAGGAACTTTTTGGGATTAAAATAAAATAAATACGAATTTTTGAACATATTTAATTAAATCAATAAATAGATGAATAAACAAATAATAGATATTAATAATTAAATATTATTATTATTATATATGAAAAAAGATTTATTAAAAAAAATATGTGTATAGTTTTAAAAAGAGAAAAAAAACAAAAATATATATATATTAATATAAATAACCGGCTGTGTAATCTAAAATAAAAAAAAATTGAAAAAAACTTAACTCTTGATCACGTGTGGCGCGCGTGTACGGAGTATGGTGTGTCTACAGCTGGCGTGGCATTGGATTGAGCAGTGAATCAAACGGATGGCTGTGATGCTGAGGGTGCATGGTAAGGCGTGCTTCATATCGCACGCGATCCTCTTGAGAGCCATCCCCAAAGCGCGCGCAAATTTGTTTGAATTGCGCCAATCGGGACGCGCCACCTCATCGTCCCCTACCTCCAGAATTTTGCAGTCACACTTTTTATAGCGCCTTTTTCATGGAGCGTTGCAAAAGGCCACCAGCAAAAATAGCGAACAAGACCAAACACGCACAGAAATTTTTCGCGATAGTCTCATTGCATTCGTATGAGTCTCGCGATCCTGTCTATGGCATCAATTTGGTCAAAAAATGCCTGTTCCCAAAAGCCCTAAAAAACCTTGAAAAACCCTAACATGGCATCTCTTTCAGAACAACATAATAACGCAATTAACTTTCCAGAATTCATTAACACACCACATAAAACATATATATGCAAACAAAAATAGTTAATGATGCATGATTGAGCGTAATCGAACAGTTTTAAGTTTATACAAACCGTGGAGATTTGGGACTGATTCCAGTCGTTTGGCTTGCGTGCAATGATTGGAAAAGCTTCAGAAACTCCCAAGGAACGTTTTGAGATCGATTGGAAGTTTTGAATTGCCCTCTAACGCAGAATCCGAGTTTGGGATTTTGATGGACTTTGAAGCTTGAGTAGGGTTCTTTCTGCAGCCAACTTGTAACCCTTGCCATCTGGACTCGTTTAGTACTTATAGGAGAGTGATTAGGGTAACAAATTTGGATCAAATCTTCCTTGAATCTTGGTTTTACAATTTTGGAAAATTTGATTTGTAAGATTTCCAAATTTGGCCAAATTCAATCTTTTTCCTACCAATTTGTCTTTGCACGAATTTCATGATGAATATTGCATATTTTGATGGTTAATGATGATTGGAAATAATAGTAAATCACATCTTTTGTATTTTCTCATAATTATTTGGTTTAAATTATATTTTAAATGAATAAAAAATCCAAAAAAATAGAATGAAAATCAAATAATTATGGGAGTTCGTTTGGAGACTCTTATGGACTTGTGGATCAATATTGAACCAAAATAACTTAGGCCCATTTGCAAAATTATTCAAATTCTTTCACATTTTTCCTTTCAGAATAGCTCAACTTCAGGAAGGTCTATCTCTCTCAATTTTTTTGAGGTATGAAAGTGTTCTAAGACTTTTTAGAAACCTTGAGGAGTCCTCTAACCAATGTCTTTGGTCTCATATCAAAATTATTTTCCATTCTCATTTTATGTCCTTTTGAAAAAAGTGTCTTTCGGTTGACTTTTGAAAAGGACCTATAATGTATGAAGCCATATCTCTTAAACCATTGACCTATGAGCTCTGATTCTTGAACCATTGAACAGAGGGATGAATTCCCTTCAAAATGAGCTTTGGTGGGAATTCTTCTGGTGAAGTATGAATATTTGGTGAATTTTCAAAGTTTGGTTGACTTTTTCAGTTCATGCCCGAAATAGTAACTTTTGGCTTTTGACTTTTCTGATCTTTCCTTGCATCATCATGATCAACCCTTGATCAAATGATGATTTTAGGGTTATGAGGATATTGTTGACCTAATCAAGATTTGAGGAACCAAATTTGTTCTGTTTGACTTGAAACTTTATATGGAGATGCTTTGGGATGTTAGTGACCTTATGGAACCACCTTGAGCCATTGATTCAATGATTTTCTCTTGAATTAGTCAAACCCTAATTTAGAACTTCTGTGTGGGAGACTGTGTTTTGGAGCTTTGTCTTTTGATTTGGTTTTGTGTATGAAAAATAGCATGGGCAAATTTTGGGGTATGACACCTTGCAACTTGCTTCTTCTTTGGTGATTTGGCATTTGGAGATAGAAAGGAATCTTACCATTTAATGCAAAATGGTTAAAGTGACTTAACCATGGTTATTTCTCTAAGCTTCTTATCTCTTTCCTATCTGATCCCAAACCAGAAAATATCTTCTAATTATTGCATTGGTGTGTCATCACTTGCATTATTTGGTAAGATAGTTCATAACTTTGGCAAAATGACTTGAAATTTCAAGTGAAATGGTCACTAATGGCAAAATTCAAAGCCATAGCTACACTCCATATTTTTTCATGCTCTTGGACATTTTGGAAAGCTCATGTTACATACTTCAAAACCCTAGTTGGAAGTTTCTTCAAGACCTTTAAGGAAATGGGTGAAAAAGATCCATGAACTTTGAGAAAAATGAAGTTTCAAGTGAAATTTTCCAAAGATGCCAACTTTGAAGTTCCATATCTCCTAAATGGTTGATCTTATGGAAAAAATTTATATGTGTCAAAGTTGTTTATTGGATCAAAATCTACAACTTTCATGTTGGAAGTTTTTTTCAGTTTGTAGGTGAAATTTTGAGAAATTCCCTTCCAAAGTTTGGAAAAAACCATGAAAAACACTTAGAAATTTTTCTAAGTATGAAAAGTCAAACTTTGACTTTTTGATTCTTGATTGATTTTCTTGATTTTTCTTGATCAAATGACTTCATATATCATATATTGATGATTCAAAACTTCAAAAGTCATGGTTGACCAAAATTCCCAAAAGTCAAAGGTGTTCTTGTACAGTTGACTTTTTCAGACGAATCGCGTTTCTGGAGATTTCAAATGAAACAGGCTATCCTCACCATATGAATGGTATGAATGGATCACATTGAAGCATTAGAGGATATTGAGCCATGGTTTGAGTTGTAGCATCATTTCTTGATTAAAAAGTCAGTTGTTCAGTGAATTAGGTCAAAAACCCTAATTGTCGACCAGATGAAATTGATGACTGTAGGTCTTGAATTGAGATGTAATTTCCATTGGATTTTGTCATAGGGATTATTTGAGGATGATTGAAACTTTTGATTGACTTCCTGGGGATTTTTAGGGTTTCCCAAATGTGATCCCTGATTTCAGTCCCTGATAGTTCAAAACCCTTATCTGATGATTTGAATTTTCACTGTTGATCAATCCTTGTGTAGGAGATGTTCTGAGTCAATGGATTAGGTCAAAATGATGCACTTGGGGTCTTGAGGTCATGTCCCAAGTCATTAGATCAAATTCTGAGCAAAAGTCAGGAGTATGCTATCTTCAGTCAAAACCCTAATTTGATTAGTTCAGAGCCTTTGAGATTGTTGAAATGAATCTCTGAGGACCAAATGTTGATTATTGATGAAGATAATTCTTTTGAGATGAAGGGAGAACAAAACCCTAATTGATTGTTACTTGTACTAATGAGTGATTTCTTGATTAAACCATGCTGAGTCACAAGTAGCAAACACAAACTATGCAATTTGTTAGAGATGCAAATGATGCATATGCAATGATACGAGGTGGTATCTTAGGTCAAAAATTGGGGTATGACAGATGCCCCTATTTAAGTTTCTTCAACCTGAGACATGAAGATTGAAAATCTTCGTTTTGATAGGGTGGAAGAGACTTAAATATCAGAAGACGCGAATTTTGGACCTAAGATACCAAAATTGCGAATGATGCAAGGATATCTTTACCGAGGGAATATCAAGAACTGACTCCGCTGGGGAAAAGAGATCGGGAAGGATGTCTCAATCCGTTTTTAGGGAGAGAATCCGTTTTTTCTTTTCCGGAAAGCAAGTGTATGCTTCACCGGGGAATGATAGCTTTGTAAGAAAAGCTTACCTATCGACATTATTGACTATCAGCTTGGGGATAGACTTGTTAATAATGTGAAGGTGAAAGGTATGAAACTGTGTTACCGACTATCAGCATGGTGATAGACTTGACATGGCAAAAAGAGTTTCAAAGGTTCGGTTAATATTACCGACTATCAGCATGGTGATAGACATGTTAAATAATATAACCAGAACAAAAGGTTACCGACTACCAGCCTCGTGATAGTGGTTTTGAAGACATGATCAATTATCAGCCAAGTGATAAAATGATCCTGGAGACTTTGCTAGGGGAATTACTGGTTATTCAGCCTTGTGAACAGTAATAAAGCCCTGATTGTCAAATGGTCTTCATGATTGATTTCCTTGAGGGGAAAAAGCTTTTGAAAGAGACATAAGCTGCTCAGATGATGAGGCTATTGCTTATTGTCCGTTTTTCACGACTCTATTTGGTGGAGTCGGAATTTGAATCTCTGGTAAAGACAAGGTTCTAACCAAGAATGAATTGGAAAGAAACAGTCAAACAAGACTTTGTACCCATGAGGAATGAACTCAACTGGGTATTTTCTCCTTTGTTTTGAGAGGAGAAACTAAAGCAACCTTCTTCCACGAGGAATGATCTCAGTGGGGAACTGGAGAAAGAATATGTTCTTTTCTGCTTATGGGTGACAACCTACTTGGAGAGATGACACGCCCATACTTTTTTTTTTTTTTTGAGGATAGATATCCTAAACAAGTGATTTTATAGCAAACATTGAAAAATGCAAGAATGCATAAATGATGCAAATATGTATGAATGATGAATGTCATGAATGTAGCATGCATACTGACAATACTGACAGACAGAGGAGTATATACTGGAGAAGGACCGACGTCGCAATACAACCAGATACTTGGCAAATGTTTTTCAACACGTTGTAGATAGCACGGGTGATAAATGGTGCTGCATGTTTTAAACTTCTCTGGGGAAGATAAGCATTTTTCCTTATTGAGATGGAAGAACCTTTTCACTGGAGATAGAAAATCTTCGTTACTGGGGATAAAAGACCTTCTTCACTGGGGATAGAAGAGCTTCTTTACCTCGAGGGATAATTGCTTCAAGAATTCTTTTCTGGGACAAGAATACCGTTGTCTCAACAATTTTTCAGGGAGAATCCTTTTGTTCATCCTATGGAGACGACTGCTGATGTTCCTTCCGTTGTTCACAACTCAAAGGAAAATTTCGCTTTTATTTTGAAAAAGAAAAGTGAAGTAAATTCATTTAAAACTTATTTTTTTCTTTTTTTTTTTCAAAAGTGAATAACACAATTAAAGCGTCATTTTGCAAGCTGAAAGAAATTAAAGATTGCAAACAAATGGGCACAAGGCTCAAATTTATTTAATAGGATGGTAATCAGCTAAAGGCGTGATTCCATGGAGTATTTACAAAAGTTGGAAATGGTAATTATGCGGAAAAGGCTACATTGAAAGCAATAACCACTATTCCCCCCAACAACTTTGAGTTCCAACTGTGTCTGTCGCTTCAGATTGGCGATGATTTGATTGAAGATCCTTTGATGAAAAAGACTCCTCAGGTGACGAAGTACGGACTGATGCAGTTACTTTGTCACAAATCCCTAATTTTTGCCTAGATTGCCCCTTCAGGTTTTCAATCTACCAGGATGAATTTTTCTGTTTATTGTCTCTAATTTTTGCCTGGACCGCCCTTTCAGGTTTTCAGTCCACCGAGACGCTCATTTTTGCCTAAGTCGCCCTTTGCGGGTTTTCGACTTACCGAGCTGTTCTTTTGTATTTTTTTAGACAAAGTATTTCTTGACTGCATCAGCATTCACAGGATGTGGGAGTTCATCACCATCCATGGTTGTAAGAATCATGGCGCCGCCAGAAAATGTTCTTTTGACAACATACGGGCCTTCGTAATTAGGAGACCATTTGCCCCTAGAATCTGGTTGAAAAGACAAGATCTTTTTAAGCACGAGGTCGCCTTCTTGAAATTCACGAGGTCGAACCTTTTTGTTGAAAGCTTGTTTCATCCTTGCTTGGTATAACTGTCCATGGAATAGAGCAGTCATACGTTTTTCTTCGATTAAGTTCAACTGATCGTATCTGCTTTGACACCATTCAGCCTCTGATAACTTAGTTTTCATGAGGACTCTCATTGACGGGATTTCAACTTCTACGGGGAGCACAGCTTCCATGCCGTATACTAGAGAAAAGGGAGTTGCCCCTGTTGAAGTACGCACAGAAGTACGGTACCCATGTAAAGCAAATGGCAGCATTTCATGCCAGTCTTTGTAAGTGACGACCATTTTCTGGACGATCTTCTTAATATTCTTGTTGGCGGCTTCGACGGCGCCGTTCATTTTTGGCCTGTAAGGAGAAGAGTTATGATGCTCAATCTTGAATTCCTCACATAATTCTTTCATCATCTTGTGGTTCAAGTTCGAACCATTGTCTGTAATGATCTTGCTGGGAACACCATATCAGCAAATGATGTTATTCTTGATAAACCTCACAACCACTTGTCTTGTAACATTGGCGTAAGATGCTGCTTCGACCCATTTGGTGAAGTAATCAATAGCTACCAAGATGAAACAATGACCGTTTGAAGCTTTCGGCTCGATCATTCCAATCATGTCGATACCCCACATGGAAAAAGGCCACGGAGATGAGAGAACGTTGAGTAGAGTCGGTGGCACATGGATCTTATCTGCATAGATCTGGCACTTGTGACATCTCTTCACGTGTTTATAACAGTCATATTCCATTGTCAACCAATAGTATCCTGCTCTTAAGATCTTTTTGGACATTGCATGCCCATTTGAATGAGTTCCAAAGGACCCTTCATGCACTTCATGCATTAACATGTCTGCTTCGTGTCTATCTACGCATCTGAGCAAAACCATGTCGAAGTTTCTTTTGTATAGCACATCCCCGTTCAGGAAGAAACTGCCAGAAAGCCTCCTTAGAGTTTTCTTATCTTTGTTTGATGCCCCAAGTGGGTACTCTTGAGTTTGAAGGAAGCGTTTGATGTCGTGAAACCACGGTTTATCATCGATGACTGCTTCAGTTGCAAACACATAGGCGGGCCTTTCAAGGCGCGTGATTCTGACTGTAGGCATATCATTCCAATGATTGACTTTGAACATGGAAGATAAAGTAGCTAAAGCATCTGCCATTTGATTCTGATCTCGAGGTATATGATGCAATTCAACCTTGTTGAAGAAAGTCAACAGACGTCTTGCATAATCTCTGTAAGGAATCAAGCCAGGGTGGTAAGTTTCCCACTTGTCTTTGATTTGGTTGATCACGAGGGCTGAATCTCCATATATGTCGAGGATCTTGATCCTTAAGTTAATGGCTTCTTCGAGACCCATGATACAAGCTTCATATTCTGCGATGTTGTTGGTACAATCAAATAGCAGTCTGGCGGAGAACGGGATATGAGTACCCTTGGGAGTGATGATGATTGCCCCAATTCCATTGCCAAAAGCGTTTACTGCTCCATCAAAAATTAGGCCCCATCTTGATCCAGGATCAGGACCTTCTTCAGGTAACGGTTCGTCACAATCTTTCATCTTCAAGTACAAGACATCTTCATCAGGAAAGTCAAACTTGAGAGATTGATATTCATTAATTGGTTGATGCGCCAAATGATCGGCGAGAATACTCCCTTTGACCGCTTTTTGAGCACGGTATTCAATGTGATACTCAGATAACAGCATTTGCCACCGGGCAATCCTTCCTGTTAAGGCAGGCTTTTCAAAGACGTACTTGATCGGATCCATCTTGGAGATTAACCAAGTAGTGTTGTTGATCATGTATTGGCGGAGACGTTTTGAAGCCCAAGCCAAAGCACAACATGTTTTTTCGAGCATGGAGTAACGAGACTCACAGTCTGTGAATTTCTTACTCAAGTAATAGATGGCATGCTCCTTCTTACCGGTTTCATCTTGCTGTCCAAGCATACAACCCATGGATTCTTCCAACACAGTAAGGTACATGATTAGTGGTCTTCCTTCAACTGGAGGAATCAATATTGGTGGTTCTAACAGGTATTCCTTGATACTGTCGAACGCTTTCTGGCAATCTTCAGTCCATACAACCCCCTTGATCTTTGCGGAGAAGCTTGAAAATTGGCCCACAAGTAGCAGTCATTTGAGAGATAAATCTGGAGATATAATTCAATTGTCTGAGAAATCCTCTTACTTGTTTTTCAGTCTTTGGTGCATGCATCTCTTGAATAGCTCTGACTTTGTCGGGATCTACTTCGATACCTCTTTGGCTGATAATGAAACCCAAGAGTTTTCCAGATCTAACCCCAAAAGTACATTTGTTAGGATTCAAGCGTAGCTGATATTTCCTTAATCGTTGAAACAACTTCAAAAGGTATTCAATATGTTCTTCTTCTGTGCTGGACTTGGCTATAATGTCGTCCACATAAACTTCAATTTCTTTATGCATCATGTCATGAAAGAGAGTAGTCATTGCCCTTTGGTAAGTTGCGCCTGCATTCTTCAATCCAAACGGCATCACTTTGTAGCAAAAAGTACCCCATGGGGTGATGAAAGATGTCTTCTCCATGTCTTCAGGAGCCATCTTGATCTGATTATAACCGGAGAACCCGTCCATGAAAGAAAAGACGTTGAACTTAGCGGTGTTATCAACCAGCATGTCAATATGTGGTAATGGAAAGTCATCTTTTGGACTGGCTTTGTTCAAGTCACGGTAGTCAACACACATTCTAACTTTACCATCTTTCTTCGGAACTGGCACTATGTTGGCCAACCATTGAGGATACTCGGAGGTGACAAGAAAACCTGCGTCGAGCTGTTTTTGAACTTCCACTTTAATCTTGTTAGCCATATCAGGGTGAGTCCTTCGCAATTTCTGCTTAACTGGCGGACATTCTGGCTTCAATGGCAAGTAATGCTGAACAATATTGGTATCCAACCCAGGCATGTCTTGGTAGGACCAGGCAAACACGTCAACATATTCTTTGAGAAGGTCTGTCAACTTACTCTTGATATCAGCATCAATCAGCGATCCAATGGTCACTTCTTTTTTGTCTTCTTCAGAACCCAAGTTGATCTTTTCTAAAGGCTCTTTGTGAGGCAGAATGGCTCTTTCCTCGTGCTTAAGTAATCGAGAGATCTCGTCCGGGATCTCCTCTTCTTCCTCTTCTTCGGCTTCGAACACAGGAAACTCAAAGTTGGGAGAGGGCATAGGGTTATTGCATTCAATGGGTTTATCAATAGTAAATCTGCACATGTGATTTATATTTATTTCAGAAAATTTATGAATGCGAGAGTGTATGCAGATTTTTTTTGAAAAAGTTTTTTTTTTTTTTTATTTACTTTGGTTTTTTAGGATTACCATTTCCAGAAAAAGCAAAAATAAAACATATAATGTAGGGAATTCAAAATGACACTTTATTTATGATTCATTTTTTGAAACAAAGCCCTAAACGCAAACTCATTTGCCTTGGGCAGGACAAAGAGGGAAACTTTTAAAACAAAGCCCTATACACAAAGTTATTTGGGCGGAACATTTAAAAGCAAAGCCCTATAAAACATCTCTCTGCTTTGGGCCAGGCAGGAGGTCAAAATAACAGCGAGGTGATTACTTTGAGCGGCGAACAACATTCGGAACGTCGACAACTTTCTAGTAGCAACGAACTCCTCTGTGTATTATGTATTCAGGAAAATTCTCCCCAGAGTTATCTTCAGTATTGACATTGACTGCTGGTCGGGCAGGATTTGAAGGTCCTGGTTTGTCACCCTTGTTCTTTGTAGAGTTGAAACGGTCTTCTTCTACTTCTTGAAGAGCGTAAGATGAGTCACAATCTTCAGAATTTTCAGGATGTAATTCCCAGTCCTCAGGATGAAGAGACTCATTGTCAGCGACACTTTCTGAGTCAGTTGCGGGACCATCTTCCCCTTCATCTTCAAAAATGGCATTTATGTGATAATAACCATCTTCAGGATTGTTAATCTTGGCAGATGCATTAAATCCGAAATCTTCAGTAGTTTCAGGCTGCTGAGAAAATTGACAGGGCTGATAAGCCTCTTCTGGTTGACTATTATATTCAAAGGAATCTCCCCATCCAGTTGGTCGAATATCTTCAATCGCAATCTTTGAACTTTCAGGCGCAGTATATTTCACCATATAATCAAATTTTCCACTTGGTTGTCCCAAGGTGTCCCAGATCTCTGCAGGAATAGGCTCAGTTTCTTTGCCTTTGGATTTCTCTGAAGGAGGATATGGTTCTTCCTGAGATATGTATCCCGAGTCATTGAGATAACATTTCCATTCTTCTTCAGGATCAGGTAGACCTTCTTCGACGCATTCTTCGATAAGGACATTAACCTCTTGAGGAATTGGGTTAAGGAATCCTCCACTAATGAATGTTTCTTTAATCGGTCGAAGGGTTTCATCTTTCTTGGTGCAGTTTGAGAATGTTGGTGAACATCCGAGACCTTCTCTAGTTTCATTCTTGGTAGGGATCACAACTTGCCCCCAGCCAGTGGTAGTTCCATCTTTCACTACTTTTACTGCCTCTTTGTAAGAAGAGATTGATGCTTTCTTTTTGGAAGTTTCGTCTTCTAAAGAGAGACCTTGGAACTGCGTTCCTTCCACATCATCAGCACCAATGAAAGAGAAATTGGATAAATGGCTCACCATCAAGGCTTGTTCTCCACTTATTGTTACCAATTTTCCATTTGTTACAAACTTTAACTTTTGATGGAGCGTAGACGTTACTGCCCCTGCTTCATGGATCCATGGTCGTCCTAACAGGAAGCTATAAGCAGCTTGAATGTCCATGACCTGGAAGGTGATTTGGAATGTATGTGGACCAATTGTCATGGGAAGATTGACTTCACCGATAACAGATTTTCGCGACCCATCAAATGCTTTGACAGCTACACCACTGAACTTCGTAGGCATTCCTTGGTAAGACAAGCGAGCAAGAGTCGTCTTTGGCATCACATTCAAGGAAGATCCGGTGTCTACCAACACATTGGACAAAGAGTCTGACTGACAGTCATAGAAATGTGCAAAGCAAGATTGTGATTTTTACCCTCCTCGGGGAGTTCTTCATCACAAAAGCTTAAATTGTTGCAAGCAGTTATGTTGGCTATTATCCCATCAAAGTGGTCAACAGTCACATCATGATCTACAAAAGCTTGATCCAAAACTCTCATCAGGGCTTCCCTGTGGGCTTCTGAATTCAACAGCAATGAAAGTATCGAGATCTTCGAAGGAGTCTGCATAAGCTGATCCACAATCTTGTATTCACTTCTTTTGATAAGTTTCAAAATTTCATCAAAGTCAGGATTGACATTGGTTCCACTGGACTGACCAACATCAGTGTTTGTATTACTGATAGGAGTTTCCACAGGATTCCCCACTGGTGTATTCACAGGATTTTGTCCGGTAGCAGGAGCAACAGGCTGCTTTGGAGGTAGTGGAGTATACACACGTCCACTTCTTGTTACTCGACTCACATCAGCGACGTTCACGACAGATGAAAGAGTAGGCAGAGGAACTTCTTGTCCATTCTTTATCATTGTAGCATTGTAGTTGTATGGAACTGCCTTGTCAGAGTCATAAGGAACAGGTCCAGGTAGACAAATGATCAAAGGAGCAACAGGAACCTTCGGCTTGTTGTAAGTAACTTCCATGCGCTCAGGCATGTTGAAATGAGGAACGATGACGTTAACTGTAGGCATTTCCGAGTTGATATCTGAGACTAAAAGCTCATGCGGATAACATCCTATCATGTTAACTTCATTTTCATCCCTATTTCTGTAGATCTGAATAGTACCATTATCCAACAGTACTTGGAGATCTCTTCTCACAATCGAACATCCGTGAGGATCTACACAACATATGCTACAGGAACCATAGTGATGCTGGCGAAAACTCGGCCCTCGACAGAGAGTGGCGTGCATTTGTACCAAATCGGCTCTTGAGAAATTGATATCATAGACTCGGTACGGACCAGGACATCCATACACCATGTTTACAACATGCCCTCCATGATTGGGCAGCGGATTTGCTTGCACATTAGGATTCAAATTTCTGAAAGAGAGGAGATTAGATCTAACCAACCTCTGAACTTCATATTTCAAAGCTATGCAATGCTCAAGATCATGGCCAGGTGCTCCTTGATGATAAGGGCATGAGACCTCAGCTTTGTACCACCATGGGAGTTTCTCAGGTACTGGTGGTGGTGCTTTAGTTTGAACAAGACCTCTTTCAATCAAAGCAGGGTACAATTCTGTGTACGTCATTGGAATCGGATCGAACTGTGGAGCTCTTTGCACACGATTCTGATTATTGTTAAACTGCTGAGCCTGTGGTCGAGGCTGTTGTTGTTGAAACTGCAGAGTAAACCCCGGATTCGGTGCGGTGTTAACGGCTGGTGCAATAGCAGCAACCTGTCGTTGACGATTGATGTTTCCTCTTGGCCTCCCTTGGGATACCATGTCAACACTTTGTTCCTTCTTCTTTGAGAAACCACTTCCGAACTTTTTGGTTCCACTTGAAGATCCACCTTCTTTAGTTAGGCGTCCGGTTCGGACTCCTTCTTCTAAACGCATACCCATGTTTACCATTTCGGTGAAATCACTTGGAGCACTAACAATCATGCGTTCATAATAAAACGGACTGAGAGTATTCAAGAAGATCTTTGTCATCTCTTTCTCTTTTAATGGTGGATTAATCTGAGCAGCAGTTTCTCTCCATCGTTGGGCATACTCTTTGAAAGCTTCATGGTCTTTCTGAGCCATGGATCGAAGCTGATCTCTGTCTGGAGCCATATCCGAGTTATACTTGTATTGTCGGACAAAGGCCTCACCTAGGTCATTGAATGTTCGAATATTAGTGCTATCCAAGCCTGTGTACCACTTCAGTGCGGCACCAGTCAAACTGTCTTGAAAGTAATGGATAAGCAACTGATGATTATCTGCATAAGTAGACATCTTCCTAGCATACATCACAAGATGGCTTTGTGGACAAGAACTACCTTTGTACTTCTCAAAGTCTGGGACCTTGAATTTAGCAGGTATTTGTACACTGGGAACCAAACATAGCTCCTGGGCATTCTTTCCAAACAAATCTTTCCCACGGATAGCTTTAACTTCCAGCTGCATCTTGTTAAACTGCTCTTGGAGATCTCCCACAAGATTACGTTGATTTGTGCTATCACCCTGATCATGATAAATCTCATTGCCATCATAAGGAACAGTGTGAACCGTAGGGGTCGGAACCGTCATAGTGGGTTGAGAAAGTGCCATAGTGATTTGAGAAAAAGTTACCCCCTGAATGTGGAATAAACGCCGAACCCTGTGCAGCAGGCGCTTCAGTTGTGGCTGTTTGAACCTCAGAGAAATTATGGCGGAAACCTGTACCAAAGCTAAAAGGCGGGCCCCAGCCTTCTGGCATAGAAAAAGATGGAATGCCGAATGCAACTGTAGAAACTGGAGTAGTGACTTCAGATGTTACTGTCGCTTGGCTGTTGGGTGGCGGCGGCTGATTCTGTGCAGCCATTAAGGAGTCAACCAGAGTAGTGAGACTTTCCAACTTTTCCTGAAGAGTGGTCACTGTACCACGGAGCTCAATATTCTCTTGTTCAGAGTGTTCCATTACTCTTCTTCTGCTTGAACGAGTATTGTATCTGTGATCTGATTGCGAGCGCGGTCGAGAAACTTTGAGACGCGACAGCTTGACGATCTAATGGAGAAAGATCCAAAAGATGAGACTCTATACAACAGACTCGATATGCAGAATGATGTATGTAAAAAGAAATTTATGATTTTTCCAAATATTTTAAAGATTATTTTCTTGCAAACATTTGAACACAAATAAATCTTTTATTCATTCATTTTTTCATTTTTTGCAATAATGGGAAATGTTACAACATTGGAGTGTAGCTCCTTACAAAAGCAAATGATAAATAAAAAGCTAAACAATCCTAAGCATCTTCATCAGACGAAGAACCAAATGCATTGTGCAGCTTGAGCTTCATGATTTCTTTCCCATAGTGAGCTTTCAATTCGGCCTTTTCAGCCCTCAGCTTGTCAACAGTATTCTTCCAATCATCAGGAGTCGGAGCGTTGCTTGTTGAACCTTCAAGATTTTTCTTGCTTTCTCTGATATACCTCTTGATTGCAGCGTCTTTCTGGCGAATCTTCTCATCTTTGCTCATGAGCCATCCATCTTGGTAATAGAGAGTTTCTTCGTGATCTTTCACTCTTTTCTTCAACTTTCTATTTTCCACCTCAGTGCTACGAAACTTTTCTTCCCAAGCATCTTTTTCTGTCCTCATTTTAGCCAAAGTGTCTTGGTATTCTTTCATAGTGGGAATGTTGGGTCGTTGAGATACTGCAGGAAACATGGGTTTTTCATAAGCATAAGGCATTTGGAACTCCTTTGCTCTTTTCTTTACCCAGCAGGTGTAGGCGTCCATGGCAATGCAATTTCTTTCCTCACCTTTTTCTTTCCATCGGATGTCGTACCAAGCTCTCACCATTCTTGCTTTCAACCTTTTAGGATTATCCCCTTCTCGGTAGAAGTAACCTTCCACTGTAGGACCAATGGGTTTAACTGAATTTGCATACCCGAGTTGTCGTCGGGCTAGGACCGGATTATAGTTAATTCCTCCTTGTGTACCAATGAGGGGTACGTTGGCGAATTCTCCACAACTATCAATGGTTTCTGTACCACAGCGAGCCAAGGTATACCAATGAATATCATTATTAGTAAGAGACATAAGTCTTCGAGGCCAACGCAAACCTTCTCGGTTTTCTGTGAAAATAGGAGACTTAGGTAAGTGTGAAACAATCCATTTGAACAACAATGGTGCACAACATACAATGATTCCACCGCCTTGGCGATTCCTATGATGGACAGAGAAATACATGTCACCAAGTAAAGTCGGAACAGGATTTCCAATCAGAAAGATCTTTATGGCATTGATATCAACAAAGTTGTCGACATTGGGAAACAGAACCAACCCATAGATGAGCAAGGCTAGTATAGCTTCAAAAGCTATCATGCTACCAGTTTCGATGAAATCAAAGGCTTTCTTTATTAGGAAGTGTGAAGTTAAACCCGGGAGGTTTCCTTTGGTAGTCCAATTACTCTCTACTTCAGACTTTTTCATGTGGATACTTGCTGCAATGACGTGTGACTTAGGAATGGCTTCCAAACCATTGAAGGGTATTTTGTCAGACACAGGAATACCCAAAAGATTGGCATATTCTTCCAAGGTCGGTACCAACTGGTAGTCTGGAAAGGTGAAACAACGGTAGACGGGATCATAGAACTGAACCAGAGTTTTGAGAAGTCCTTCATCAACATGAGTGTTCAAGATAGGCAAAAGCTTTCCATAACTTTTCCTAAAATTAGAAGGATCTTGTACAGAAGATGCTAACTCTATCAGTCTTTCCACATCAGGCGCTTTGAAACCGTACTTTTTGGTATACCTTTTTTCCATAACTTAATCCTATAATGTTTGCAAAGAAAATTCTCTAAATTTTTTTGGAAAAATCATGTTTTTTTATGGAAAAAGATGGTTTTTTTAATGAATGTATGCATGCGTGGATGCATGGATGCCACATATTCAAACATGGTAAAGCAAACATGGTAGTTCAAACATGGTAACACTAACATGGTACTACAAACATGGTACACAAACATGGTAACGCCAACATGGTAACGCATAGGTTCAAAGGTCCAAAGTCACGAGCATGAGGTCAGAGAACCAAAAATGGGATAGTTCTAGTTAATCACCTGCACAACATGTTCTACTGATACGTCATAGTCTACATTTTTCTTTCGGATATTACCGGCTTTCCACAATTAAACTCATGAGCCAGCAATATTCTCAAGAAAAACTCGTCTGAGTGTGGTTCTCCGCATGACAACTAATCCAAGTCTTCACCTGAATAGTTTCTGCACCACAACCTAATAAGGCCAGGATGGGTTGGGGTTCTACGGCCAACTCAGCTTCTACGGTTCAATGAAAGTAATAATGTCTTCGCTACGAAACATGCTAAACATATATTACCAACAAGGAACCTCCACTGAGCGGAAGGATTCTCACGTGCGCCTGCACATGACTATACCCTCCACCTAATTTCTTATGTGTACTTAATCCGGGTTAGGATTTGTCCATAATGTATCACTTGTAACAGAACCACGCAAGTAACAGAACCAGAACCACACATATAACAAAAAAAATGAAATGAAAAATAAAGCAAATAGAATTAACCCTTCCTTTGGAAACAATAAAAAGATGGTCCCCAGTGAAGTCGCCATTTTTCTGTCGCGGGCGAAAAATCGTTGTTTTTCTAAATGAGACACCTGATGCCTTCTTTGGGCTCGAGTGCTCAAAAAATGATTTTTCTTTTGTACCGACCAAACTTTTTATTATTTCCAAAGTAGGAAAAGGAAAAAAGCTGCAATAACCTAAAAGTGGGGGGAGAGATCTTTGGGTAAGAGGGTTGGTTATACGAAGGGAAGGTATTAGCACCCAACGTATCTATAGTACTCTATAGGTTTCTTTGCTTTGTTTTTCATTCCATGTTGTTGAGAGGTTCTGTTGTGAGAAAAGAGGTGGGACCTAAGGTGTTTGTTTGATTATGCTCGCAAAGATCATCGCGATCCTCTGCATACATATCCCTTAGAGGGAATCAGAGCATCTGTAGCTCGGGGTCTACGGGTGCTAAGGTTTGAATGGTTTTTTTGTTTTGTTTTGCTCGCCAAGGATCGACCTTCTGCCTACGTATTCTCAAAGGGATGTTGAGAAAGTCAGAGCAATCGTAGTTCCCACTTATGCTAGTGGAAGCAAAGGAAAAGAGACAAATGTCATCTAAATGTTCGATGTATCTAATCTATATCATCACATACATCTGTTTGTTTTTTGTTTGAAAATCTTTTCATTATAAGCCCTGGGCCATGCCACTTATGGCGCTTAGAATGATAAAGATGTTTTTGTTTGTTTAACCAGCCTTGAGGCAAAAACTTTCAATGAAGTCAGCCTTGTGACAAAAAGTTTTGATTAATCAGCCAGCCTTGTGGCAAAAGTTTCAATGAAGTCAGCCTTGTGACAAAAACTTTGATTAATCAGCCAGTATGGTGGCAAAACGGTTTGATTGATTAGCCAGCCTTGTGGCAAAAAAGTTTGATTTGATTGATTGTTTGTGATGATATAGATGAGATACTCCTATCATAGAGATGATAAATGTCTAATCTCCTAGGGTATTGGATTTGGATATTTGGGATGCTTATAAGAAGCCCGTGGGTCCTTGTACGAAGCCCAAGAGGAGGCTATACGAGGGTCCTTGCATTGTAAGCCCAAGAGGAGGCTATGGGAGGGACAATCCAGGGTCCTTGCATTGTAAGCCCAAGAGGAGGCTATGGGAGGGTCACTCGTTTGTACAAAGCCCAAGGGGAGGCATGGTATAGTTGGTTTGAGCTCTTAGAGCGATTTCACCGGGAAACCATACTCTATGTCCTAACCTAAACTAGTGGAGATTCTTTGCACGAAGCCCAATAGGAGGCTATGGGGAACCTAGTGTTATACTAAGTTGAACAAGCACACATATCACACATATGAGCAAACATGAACAAGTATGAACAAACATGAACAGGTATGAACAATTATATATATGACAAAGTGTGTGTATATAATGGAGTTTATGAAGGAAATATACCTGTAAGCATGATCCATTTGTATACACGGGGGCTCGGGACTTATACTCGAGGAGAAGTCCACTTGAGTTTATTCAAAGCTATGTAAACAGGTATTTACAAAGGGCTTGGGACTTATACCTACATGGAGGCCCATGGTATTTTTGGGAAGATTTAAAGAAAACCTTCATTTTTGATTTGTTATTCGAGGTTAAAAATCAAATTGATCGAGATATGTACAAAAGTGTGTGTGTACAATGAAATACCGAATTTCATGTACAGGAATGGGTATGTACAAAAGGGGCTTGGGACTTATACCTACATGGATGCCCATGTTTTATTTTATAAAACATGGTTGATTGTTTTATTTACAGACGCGTCGTTTGAAAAACTGTTTGAAAGTTTTTGTTTTTGAAAGAGTTTTCTGTACAAAGGAAAAAACTGTATAAAAGGAAAAAGGAGTGGGTCTTATACTCTCTAATATTCGAGAGGCCCCACATCGTTTTGAAAATCAATTGATCAATTAAAAAGATTTAATCAATAGTTTCAAAAAGAAATGGTTTATCGTTTTTGAAAAGAATCGCGATCGCTTGTTTTAAAATGGTTTGAATTTTGAAAGGAGTCAAACTAATCAAGATAAACAAAAAGATTATCTTCAATTAACACTTAGATGATCAGGGTTTGCTCAAAAAATATTTACAAGTGATTAAGTTTGAAAATCAAATGAAAAATAATATTTAAAAGTATTAAAAATACTTAAAAACAAGTCATTTTAAACTTATTTAAAAATGTATCAAATAAATATTTTTTGATGATCTTTTTTGATATTCTTAAAATATATGTGTTAAACAAGAAGTGTGTAAAAAATGAATGAAAAATGAATTAATTTGATGTGTTAAATAATTAAATGAAGTTGTAAAAGAAAAATGAAAGAAAAATAGTTGTAAAAATGTTTTGGTCCCTAAGGGTGTTGAACCCGTGACCTTATGCTCACCACTCAAAAACTTAGCCAACTGGACCACGCGCGTGGTCTGTTTAACACTTGCAACGAATTTGTTATATTTTTGAATCAATTTCTAATTTCAGTTTCAAAATCTGGCGCCAAGAACACATGAACAATTTGAATTTGAAAATTCTGAAAACTGGATTGTTTTGATCAAGTGAATAGCCTATCTTGCTCGATTTTCCACAAGGAACATGATGGTACCATTTAATTTCATTTATTTTTGCTCTAAGATGATTAATTCTATGATGAACACGAAGAACCCTAATATGACAAATCTTTGTGAAATCGTGTATGATCATGATATGATGCAATTGATTGAGGGTTAATGATCCTCATAGGTGCAGAAACAAGATGGTATATCAATATTTCATTTATGATGCGTGCATGATAGAGTTTGAAGTTCATGAGCACTTACCTCAAAAACGGCCAAACTGAGAATTGAATTCTGCAAATGAGGAGTTCCAGTTGTTGTTTCTTGATCTGGACAGCATCAGTGGACCTTATGGAAGGTGTTTGAATGCCTGGAATGAATTGAAAACCCCTGGACCAGTTGGTGATGCTCGATCTGCAGTAGGACTCAAGTGAGGATCAAGCTTGATGATTTTGGTGTTTCAGATCATGGATGATGGTTGGAACAGTTCATATGAAGTATATGGATGATGTTTAGAAGGTTAGTTTGGACAGAATTTGCTTGGTATGGATTTTGGCATGATAAGGCTAGTGTTATGCATATTTGGAGGTGAGATGATGATTCTGAGTTTTGGGATGATTTGAGGTGTGTGAATGGTTCAAACACATCATATATGATGTTTATGAGATGTTAGAATCATTACTTTGGCCAGAACTTCAAGGGTTTGGAGGTTGGGATTTCTTCCTCACTTTGAAACTTAAAACTTGCAATTCAAGAAAGAAAGAGAAAACCTATCTTTTGTGAGGTTTTGGTGTGATTTTGAATGGAGTAAGGACCTCTATTTATAGGCCAAAGTGTCTGAATGCAGAGCCTTGCAACTTGCTTCTTCTTTGGTGATTTGGCATTTGGAGATAGAAAGGAATCTTACCATTTAATGCAAAATGGTTAAAGTGACTTAACCATGGTTATTTCTCTAAGCTTCTTATCTCTTTCCTATCTGATCCCAAACCAGAAAATATCTTCTAGTTATTGCATTGGTGTGTCATCACTTGCATTATTTGGTAAGATAGTTCATAACTTTGGCAAAATGACTTGAAATTTCAAGTGAAATGGTCACTAATGGCAAAATTCAAAGCCATAGCTACACTCCATATTTTTTCATGCTCTTGGACATTTTGGAAAGCTCATGTTACATACTTCAAAACCCTAGTTGGAAGTTTCTTCAAGACCTTTAAGGAAATGGGTGAAAAAGATCCATGAACTTTGAGAAAAATGAAGTTTCAAGTGAAATTTTCCAAAGATGCCAACTTTGAAGTTCCATATCTCCTAAATGGTTGATCTTATGGAAAAAATTTATATGTGTCAAAGTTGTTTATTGGATCAAAATCTACAACTTTCATGTTGGAAGTTTTTTTCAGTTTGTAGGTGAAATTTTGAGAAATTCCCTTCCAAAGTTTGGAAAAAACCATGAAAAACACTTAGAAATTTTTCTAAGTATGAAAAGTCAAACTTTGACTTTTTGATTCTTGATTGATTTTCTTGATTTTTCTTGATCAAATGACTTCATATATCATATATTGATGATTCAAAACTTCAAAAGTCATGGTTGACCAAAATTCCCAAAAGTCAAAGGTGTTCTTGTACAGTTGACTTTTTCAGACGAATCGCGTTTCTGGAGATTTCAAATGAAACAGGCTATCCTCACCATATGAATGGTATGAATGGATCACATTGAAGCATTAGAGGATATTGAGCCATGGTTTGAGTTGTAGCATCATTTCCTGATTAAAAAGTCAGTTGTTCAGTGAATTAGGTCAAAAACCCTAATTGTCGACCAGATGAAATTGATGACTGTAGGTCTTGAATTGAGATGTAATTTCCCTTGGATTTTGTCATAGGGATTATTTGAGGATGATTGAAACTTTTGATTGACTTCCTGGGGATTTTTAGGGTTTCCCAAATGTGATCCCTGATTTCAGTCCCTGATAGTTCAAAACCCTTATCTGATGATTTGAATTTTCACTGTTGATCAATCCTTGTGTAGGAGATGTTCTGAGTCAATGGATTAGGTCAAAATGATGCACTTGGGGTCTTGAGGTCATGTCCCAAGTCATTAGATCAAATTCTGAGCAAAAGTCAGGAGTATGCTATCTTCAGTCAAAACCCTAATTTGATTAGTTCAGAGCCTTTGAGATTGTTGAAATGAATCTCTGAGGACCAAATGTTGATTATTGATGAAGATAATTCTTTTGAGATGAAGGGAGAACAAAACCCTAATTGATTGTTACTTGTACTAATGAGTGATTTCTTGATTAAACCCTGCTGAGTCACAAGTAGCAAACACAAACTATGCAATTTGTTAGAGATGCAAATGATGCATATGCAATGATACGAGGTGGTATCTTAGGTCAAAAATTGGGGTATGACAAGACCACCTGAAGAGGTTCCTGAATAGGGTACATCAAAGGATGATGCGAAGAAGCTTAGGCTTTGAACAATGCTTAGTAAGAATGTCTTGGAGAAGACTAACTGAGGGGTTCTTTAAAAGAACTAAGTGTGTCTTAGAAAAGATTGGATAAAAATTTTAAGAAGGCTACCTAGAAAGGCATGATATGTCTTAAATAAGACTCACCTAGAAAGGCTCCTAAAAAGATATGAAACGTCTTGAACAGGACTACCTAGACAGGTTATGGTACGTCTTAAACAGGACTCACCTGGAAAGGCTCTTAGATAGGATACGGGATATCTTAAACAAGACTTACCTAGAGAGGTTCCTATAAAGGGAACGATACGTTTTAAACAAAACTATCTAGAAAGATTCCTATAAAGGGTACGATACGTTTTAAACAAAACTACCTAGAAAGGTTCCTATAAAGGGTACGATACGTTTTAAACAAAACTACCTAGAAAGGTTCCTATAAAGGGTACGATACGTTTTAAACAAAACTACCTAGAAAGGTTCCTATAAAGGGTACGATACGTTTTAAACAAAACTACCTAGAAAGGTTCCTATAAAGGGTACGATACGTTTTAAACAAAACTACCTAGAAAGGTTACTATAAAGGGCGCGATATGTTTTAAACAAACTACCTGGAAAGGTTCCTATAAAGGACAAAAGATGTTTTAAACAAAGCTACCTGGAAAGGTTCCTATAAAGGACATGAAGCGTTTTAAACAAAACTACCTAGAGAGGTCAGGATACGTCTTACACAAGACTGCTTGGAAAGGTTAGGATAATTGTCTTGGACAAGACTACCCGGAGAGGTGAGAAATTCTTAGATTGGTTCTGGATTGTCATTGAAGAAAGACTTGGAATGAGGTATTAGAATTGTATCTGTTAAGGTTGAATCGTTGATACGATCGCATTTGTGCTGTAATTGGATGATAACATCCTTTTGATTATGAAGTGACCTGAAAAGGCAGCGTTAGTTTTATGCAATGTCATGATGCATGTGTCATGTAGTGAGATTCTCAAAATAAATGAAAATTATGCATGTATGCTCATCTTACACTGCGGGATGTAAATAGTACAGGCGTGGGAAGATCAATTATGCAACAATGCTCCTTGTATGATACTAGTGTGACTCCCCGAATATCAGAAATTTTGAGAGACGTGCCCCTTAATCTGAAGGAGAGACCTTTAGAGAGAACTCGAATTTCACCATGTCCTGCCTGATATGCATTGCCCCAGTGTTTGAATTCTTGAAAGGTATGCCCCTAGTTCATAGGATCCTTGATTGTAAGTATTGATTTGAATGTGAAGCGGATGCTTTTCAGAGTGAGTTGTAACGGACGGTGATTTGCTGAGTACTCAGAATGAGATGATGTCTTTTACAAGATTACCTGAAGAGGTCCTTGGAAAAAATGAGAAATTGTCTTAAATAAGACTGTGCTTTAAACAAAGCTCAAAGGGATATGTTTGTGCAGATGGTCAAAAATATTCCTATAGAGGATAAAGACTGTTTTAAGGAATGTGGGGTTTTAAACAAAACTTAGGAAAAAAAACATCTTGAAGAAGATCACCCTAGAAAGGATGGTGAACTGTCTTAGAAAAGACTCTGTACTTTAAACAAAGTTTGACAAGGTTCTTGAAAGCATAAGAGAAGTTTGAATATGTCTTAAAAGACTAACTAAAAAAAGTTAAGAGATGTCTTACAGAAGACTACCTAGAAAAGGTTCTTAGAAATGAATATGTCTTAGAGAAGACTGTCTGAAAGGGTTTGAAAATAGAAAGGATAAGAAGGTGGGTCTTTAAAAGACTGTCTGAAAAAGGCTCCTGGAAAGGGTAAAAAGTATTTGAACATGTCTTAGAGAAGACTACATGGACAGATTGAGAAATATCCTATAAAGGTTCCTGGAAAGGATGTGAGAGTGACATTAATGCCATCTGATACTGAGTGACCTTTGCAACATGCCCCCAGGTAATGGGCTTGCCCCACGGGCTATTCAGCGTCCTTGAGAGATTCTTTGAATCTTGATCAGATTGCCCCATGTAAATGGGATAATGACGGGTTATGCCCCGTGTACACATTAGCCATCCCAGTCATGCGTAAGGGATGTTTCTTCTTTTGACAAGCTTTCAAAGCTACTTCGTCAGTCAGTAGGATTTTTTTAGCCATTAGCCATGCCCCATGCAACTTCTCCCTGATGTTTAAACATCTGAATCCACATAGACAAGTGTACTTTGTAATGAAATTCACAAGATGCGAATGCATATGTCTGTCTTGAAAGTTTAAAAACATTTTTTTGAGTAAAACGAAGTTTTTTTTGTAAGAAAGTGGTATCAACTCAAGAGTTATAGTAGACCTTAAGGAGTCGGGATACCTTTGGTAACAGTATGCTTTCGAACTAACCATGCTTCAGTTAGGACTTTTAAGGGTTGTAACGTGGCCTGGTTCACGGTTTGAAGAAACAAAGGATAGAGGCTCAAAGTTTATTTGTATCCATCCCCATCTTCGTGATGTTCTCCAGTCCTATGCTCAGTTGACTATGCGTTTAGGCTCCAAAAGACTTTGGGAATTATAACATTGATATTTACGATGGTTCAAAAACCGAAGGTTTATCTGCAAAGACAGTCATCCTCCTTCTGTAATATTTTCCTTTTGTCAAGGGTATATAGTGACCCCATTTTTACTTTATCATCCCTAATTTTTGCCTGAACTGTTCGTTTTAAAACTACAGTCAGCGGGATGCCCCAATTTTGCCTAAGTCTCCTTAATAGGTTTTGACTTAGCAGGCCCTTGCATTGCTTTCTTTTTCTTTGCGGACATTGACTGCCGGACTTTATGATGACGGAGAACCATCGGTGATTATGTTCAAATGAACAACTTGGAATAATTAAGTTAACTGAGCAGCTACCCTATCGCCGGTTATGTATTAAGGGTTTTATTTTATATGAAGGAAAACTCCTACTTCTTTAGGCTCAAAGGGGTTGACAAGGGATTAACATCCTTATATCTCTGTTATTTAGGAATTGAAACAATGCCTGTACATCGTTAACACGGTCTGTTCGAAAGCGTAGTGTATGAAATTGTGGTATCATTTTCGTCATTCTCCCTCTAAAGGTGTACGACTTTTAACGAGAGTTGAATATCACAAAGGAGAAAACCAAGTAAAAACACAGTTTTAAATATAGTGAGAACACTAGGAATGAATCAAGACAAACGTAAGCAATGCATTAATGATTATTGTAAAGTACATAGCATATGTCGTGAGACTAATGTTTAAACAAACGGAAAGAAATTGCGAATGAAAACCAAACTAATGATCTAAGAAATCCTCTTTCTAGCCACCTATGGCTTTAGATTTGCTAGGATCTTCGAACTCAATGAGCCCTTCTTCAATCAAATCTTGTATCTTGTGCTTCAACGGCCCACAATCCTCTGTATCATGACCAGGACTATTTGAATGATAAGCGCACCTAGCATGATGCTTGTACCCGGGGGCGGGTTAGCCGGAGCTAAGTATGGAGGCAGCAGAGTAACCAAGTTCTGACTGAGCAGATGTTGCAGAGCTTGAGACAGCGGCATGTGCAATGGGGTGAATGATCGTTTTGGCTTGGGCCTCCAGGTACGTTGGCCACCCTGTTGCTTTTGCTGATCCTTTTGCTGTGATATTGGGGTCTGATTAACCATGATTGCCCCCACAGTATTGGATTCCTTTTTTTCGTCATACGGCTTCTTTGTGTGATAGGAACCTGAGGGTGCCCCTTGTATCTTCCCATTTTTGATCCCATCCTCAATTCTTTCGCCAATGACTACCAAGTCCGAGAACCCTGAAGATATGCTTCCGACCATCTTGTCGTAGTATGGTCCTTGCAAAGTGCTCATAAATATGTTCACCAGTTCTTTTTCCATTAGGGGAGGTTGGACTCGAGAAGCCATTTCCCTCCACCTTTGGGCATACTCCTTGAATGATTCATCCTTCTTCTGTGACATGTTTTGTAATTGCATCCGATTGGGTGCCATGTCCAAGTTGTACTTGTACTGCTTCAAGAATGTGTTAGCTAGATCATTCCAGCTTCTGATATAGGATTTCTCCAGTTGCATATACCAGTCAATAGACACTCCGCTTAAACTTTCTTGGAAGAAGTGTATCATCAGTTTTTGATCATGAGCATAGGCAGCCATTTTTCGCACATACATGCGCAAGTGATTCCTCAGACACGTGAGCCCTTTGTATTTTTCGAAGTCTGGAATATTGAATTTGTGTGGGATAGTCAAGTCTGAGACTAAGCTCATTTCGAAGGCATCCACGTCGAAGACATCGTATCCTTCTACCACTTTTAGTCTCTCTTCCAGCGCCTTGATTTGTTCACTATCCTTGGAGTCTTCCCTGGAGTTGGGATTAGGCTGTTGCGTCTGAGGTGCTTGGTCTGTGTTGTCCACCTCTTGCACTCCGTATTGTAGATCCACATAATCTTCATCCTTAGGGACATTGGTAGCAGGAATGCGAACTATGCGAGTTGTCCCTTTCGTTTGTGGAGTGGGGACAAATCCTTCTTGGGAGGTTTCTCCTTTCTCTTGGAATTGGATAGCTCTCCTAACAGAGCGGGCCTGAGGTATGTCCTTAGCCGGGCCGAAGCCTGAAACAAATCCTAGCGGCGGGTTTTCGTCATTGGGGATCTCATCCTGGACCAGGGTATCCCTAGACTGAACCTCTTTTGCTTTTTCTTGTTTATCCAGGAGGGCCTTCATGAGTCCTAGCATCTGAGTCATACCTCCTTTAACTTCCTCCATACTAACCTTTAGTTGATCCACCTCCTCACGAAGAGCGGCTTGATTCTGTTCCAGCTGATCCATTGATCTCTTTTGCTGAAACCTTGTTTGATAAGACGGTCGGGATGTTAGGTTATCCTTCCCAATGGTCCCTTGTTTTGGAGATAGAAGAGAAATCTTCTCTTAATGTCATGAAAATGATGTGTATGCCATGCATGATATGTATGATATCTTTTTTCTTTCTTTTTTTTTTGAATAAAATATGATGCAAGAATGCCCCTGATGTATGATGAATGGAAAAAGAAATAGTAAAAAATAATGATCAACACATATATATATACATATATCACATAATCACATAAGTTCATAGGTTCGACGTAGCGGCTCTTGGGAGCCAACCTTTTTATAGGGGGTTCTAGAAGGTCTCATGGGGTCGTTCGTAGCCTCTGAGACTTTTTGTCTCTTCGGATTTTAGAACAACTCGTTTTATCCATGAGGTTCGAATTTTTGGGGTAGGTTCTCGGAGAGATCAGCCAAGTATCCAGTCCTGCCCTCAACAAAGTCAAGCCTCGTTTTGGACATTTCTGAATACTCAACCCACTCCGAGTGGAGTTATCAATGAGACTCGTAGGCGATTCATGTCCCCTATTGATCTCAAAGTTAACTCCCACACTTAGGGTTTTAACATTACATAATATGTCAGCAGTGCATATAAAAATATGACAATTAGGCAATTAAATATAAATATATTAACATAAACAATTAAATAGAAACATATTATAAACAATTAAATATTTTTTAGATAAAAAACAAATAAACAAATTTTTTAAAGAAAATAAAAAAATAATTACAAACCCTAAAAAAGGCGAATTAGCCAAACCCTAAAAAGTTGTCAAACCTAAACCCTGCCAAAACCTAAAACCTATAGGAGCATAGTATTCACCATTTAAGTTATCCCCAGCAGAGTCGCCAGCTGTAGCAACCTGCCTAAAAATTTATAACTTAGAGAGTCGCCACCTATTCTGAAGGGCGAATAGGAAACCCTACGCAGTATAGAGATCAGGGTAAGATACTATATTCAGGTCGAGGGAAGGTGTTAGGCACCCTCAACCCTTTCCTATGGTTTGCATTTTAATAATCAGGGTTTGTGGCAAAAGATAAAGAAAGATGACAGACAGTAAATAGAGTTAAAGGCTAATTATTTGAACATGATTAGAGTTTGGAAGAGGGGGACTCGCCTTGTTGCCAAGTGCCTACGTACCTCCTTAGGGAGGATCAGAGTCTACGTAGTTCGGGGAAGGGTTGTACGCCCTTAGAGTTAGAGTTTGAATGGTTTGAAGGCTTTTTGAATGGCCTATCGTAGTTTTGAATGAGGATGAAAATCCGTAGTTTGATAATGAGGTTTTGAAAGTCTTGAAAAATGTTTTGAGGTTTGGGCGTATAACCCTGATTTGATTTAGCACTATTAACCGCAACAATCAATAGATTCAATCGCCATAGTTAAAAGATTTATAGTTGCATCATTACCAATTCTAATCGATCGATTCGATTATCACTAATAATGAATTATAATATTTTTTTATTTTTATGAATTAATTTTGTATCATTATCCCTCGTAATCGATTGATTCGATTAAAAAGAACAACGAATTAGAATGGGAAAAATAGAAAGATTAATCATCGCGACTAATAAGATAGTCGAAACCATTTAATCAAATATGATTTAATTGCATTTTAATTAAATAGCATTTTAATTAAAATTATTGTTGACCATAGCGATTAATCGATTTAATCGGCACGAACAACAAATTAAAATCTTTAATATAACTATTATATAACTATTTTAAAAAAAACAATTATTTAATAATCAATATTAAAAGATATTTCAATTAAAATAACTAAATAATTAAAATTATTTAAAGTTCATCAAGGTTATGATCCTGTGTGGCAATTATTGGGGCGTATAGTATGTGTATCAATTCTGGGTGTGCTAGATCTAAGTGAATGGAGATCCTAGGGTCAGATCTTGGGGGTCGTATGGTGAGGATTAAAGCCAAGGCGCATGGAATCAAAGGAGAGAAACTCAGAAAAATAAATATGTAGAAGGGGGGGGTCGAACCCACGCCCCTTAGGTCAATGCATGCGCCAACCAACTGGGCTGTGCTTCATATGTGATAAACACACACCTTCGTTAATATAAAAAAAATAGATAACAAGATGGGAAAACGCGCGCGCGAATTCAAACAGACGAGTCGCATGATGACAGCTCATCATCGTCTCCACTACACCTGTAAAAACCTGCAGAATTAGCTATGAATTTGCTACGGTTTTCTTCGTAGCAGCACCCACCTGGAGAAATAGCGATTAACACACATCCACGCATAAATTCTTCGCGACCCCTGCAATCCTTTCGTTTAAACCATACGAATTTGACCATGCCATTAATTTAACCTAATTTCACGCTTACAAGGAACCCCTAATTTAAAGCCCTAAAACCTCCCTCGGCCTCCAATGGCCAAACGCGATTCAAACACCCAAACTTCACTCTAATGATCCAGAATCGTTCACCACATCAAAACAAAACGTAATACACAAACAATTTCACATTAAGATGCATGCATTATACGAATCGATGCAAAGTTCAGAGTAACATACCTGGGCTTATAGGAGATCGTTCTGGGGTTGTTGATGTCGTGTGAATATCCCAATCGATTCAGAAGCCTCCAAGGAACGTGTAGCAACACTTAAATCTCTCTGAAACCCCTCCAATCTCCCAAACCGAAATTGAGTTTTTTGGAAAATTTTATGTGTTCTTGAACGTGCCTCTTTTGTCCAGAATTTCCAACCCCCCTCCATATGCCTTGTGTTCTCTACTTATAGAGAAAGGAATTAGGTCAAGAATTACTGCCCAAAGCCTTTTTGAATCCAATCTTACCAAGTTGGAAAAATTGATTCAAATCTTGAATATAAACTTTCTATATTTGCCAAATCTTTGCATTAACCTTTCCCAATCACATTATCACGAAATTATATTACAAATTTGCAATAAATATTGATTGAAATTGATCCATGTGAATCCTTTTACTCAATATTTGATTTTCTTTTCCAATATACCACTTTAAATCATTTTTAAATGAAATAAAAAATATATAAAATCAAATAAAAGGCTAAAATTCGTGGCATGTGGTTTGGATAACATAGATATCTTGTGGACCAAGATTGAATCACAAAAAGATAGGCCCATTTGCAAGAAATCCAATTTAGACCTCCTTTATTTCACATTTTGCCTCCAAAGATCACCCACCTTTGATCAATCATATCTCACTCAATTTTTAAGTTATGAGGGAGTTCTAAGACTTTTTGGAAACCTCAAGAGGTCCTCTACAAGCCACTTTGGAACATGTTTTTCATTTGGAGCTTTTATCTTGATCATATCCTCTTTGGGAAAAAACTGCTTTTGAAGGATGCTTGAAAATGACCTGTAATCTTTTGCATTGTATCTCTCAAATGAATCATTTTTAGCCCTGGCTTGTGAGAGACAAAGTTGTAGGGAATCCAATTTCCTTCAAAATAGGCTTTGAGTGGGGAATTTTTGATGTTCCATGTGAAAGTTATGCCCAGTCAAAGTTGGGTTGACTTTCTCCTAAGAAACCCTAATTTGAACCTTTTTGTATTTGTTCATCTCTGAGTTTCTATTAATGGAATCATGATCAATATTTGATCAAATGATGGTTATGCACCTCTATACTTGATGTTTTGACCAATGATCATAGGTTTGAATCATGCTTTGGTTGTGGTTGACTTTCAGGTTTGAATCAGTTGACTGTGGATCTTGGGATTATTTGAGCAAAGCTTTGGAATTGAATCTTGAACTTTGAATTATTGTAAATGGAATATGGAAGGCAAATTTTGGGGTATGACAGTCACGCCTCCTTGCGTCTGGCCAACTATGCTATTCGTTGTTGTTGATTATTGAATGAACACCAATAATGAAATATTAAAACTACGCACCAAAAAGGAAAGTCAAACGCAACATATAAACCAGCCAATCAGGGATAGAGAGAGGAATCAGAAACTTAGACTGCCCAACCAAAACGACGCACGCGTGTGGAGAGAGAGGAAGCCTTTTGACTGACCAATGACATCACGACAGAGTGCCATGCCAGCGTTAGAAAAAAGGTGAACACTCTGGTACCCTTGAATTTAGTTGGGTACCGGTACCCTTGTCCAATCAAGTAATAGTATTCAATGCCACATCATCTATTTGTTTTATTTTATTTTTAAAAAAAATTAACATTTAAACCAATTTACACTAAAGGTTTTGGTACCCAACTAAAACTCATGGGTACCAAAGAATTTACCCAGAAAAAAACCTCAACCGGAGTCAGCGCCGGAGACCGTTCTCCGATTACCTTCTCTGATGGTTCCACAAGCCAACCTGCATAAATCATTGGAAAAACAAAAAGGAAGAACCCAGATCGCATATTTTGGTCATTACGAACTCGATGACACTATTATTTTGTCCTAAAACGGCCTGTAACCCTAGATACGAAGAAGTAGAAGCTTCATGCTCCATTAATGGTGAATCCTGGTTCTGACGTCAAGTTGATCAGTGGTTTTTACACATGTTTTTACTGTTATTTTTAGTTGTCGTTGAAGTATTTTATTTTATGATTTAATTCATTATTCGTCATTTTATGCTTTGGTGTTGTGTTTAAGTGTTTGCAGACTCAGATGAATGAAGTGGAGAAAATCAGTGAAAAAGTGAAGAAACTGAAGAAAAGCACATCTGCTGGTCACACGCGTCCCCAGACGCGTTTCTCAAAGCTAAAACTGCAATTCTCTGGTCACACGCGTTCCAGGACGCGTCTCTCAAGCCTAAACGCGTTTCCGCACGCGTCCCATGCCTTGAGGAGAACCAGAAAACCTCCCTCTGCTCAAACGCGTTTGCAGACGCGTGTCACAGGCCAAAACGCATGTCCACACGAGTCCAGGAGTGCAAAATTTCAAAGGAAACATTCCCCCTGCCAGGACGCGTCCCCAGACGCGTGTCATTTGAGCCAGACGCGTTCCCACACGCGTGTGCACGTGAAGATTTGTTCTTGCTGAAAAGCCCAGTCAGACAGAAATAAAAGGACCAGAATGCGTTTGGACAAGGGTTCGACGAATTTGGGAGCGAAAATACACTGTGAAAGGCTGGAGAACTCAGATTTGATGCAAGGATTGAAGAATTCTATGAGCTTTTGCCATTGAAGATTGGATTTCCTTCATTTATCTGTAATGTCTACAATTAACACTATGTTTTCTGTTATTTTTATGAGTAGCTAAACCCCCCATTGCTAGGGGGTGACCCTGATTCTGATTGTGATGAATTTATTCAATTGATGCAATAACTATTTTACTTTTCGTATTTGTTAATTTGTTCTTCATCCGTTAATAATGCTTTATCCGTCGGAAAAACGGATTCTGAATGTGAATAAATAGTGTAGCTGGACAGCATATTATTTGTGGACATGATTAAGAACATATAATATCTATATCACCTAGGACTAGGGATATCATATTGTAACCGGAATTTCTTGTTATTGGAATGCTTGATCATAACCGTAATTATCTATGGACATAGTAATTAGGTTGTGAGGTCAAAGATCTTTTCACTAAGGCCTTAGGATTAGATACTCTAAAGAACCGGTAATTAACTATGAAAAGCATGTTATTGTATTGAGACAGAGAATTCGTTGCATGAAGAATCATTCATCGTCCCTAGCAATCTACTCATCTCTGTTCATCGTTCTATTATTCTGTATATTTACTTTATTTGCAAAACCAATCAAAAAACCTTTTGAACTTTTGTTTGATTGAAACACTGATAAAACTCTATATCGTCAAGCAGTCCTTGAGATTCGATACTTGGGATTTTCCCATTACTACTACATAGGCAAAAATAATACACTTGCTATTTTCCTATCAAGTTTATGGCGCCGTTGCCGGGGACTGCCGAAGATTATAGAGTTCTAGATTTATTTCAATTAGAATTTTGTTGCTCTGCGACTAAAATTTTATTTTTCTGCACTATTTATTTTTCCTAATTCTCATATTTATCTAATTTGTGTATGCGAGGTAAGGCCTCAGCTGAATTTCTTTTTGACGCAGAAATTGAAAGAACTTTGCACGCACGGCGTAGACAAGCTCGGTTGGCTAATCTGGAACCTGACGAGGAAATTGTGTCAGTTCACTCCGATTCAGAGTCTGAAAGTGAAGAAGAAACCATGGGTGAAAATCCTCCTCCTCCTGAGAGGCTCCTTGGTGACTACGGTGCTGTAAACACACCGGGGGGAAGACAAATAATTGTCAACCAACCGGTAAATGCTGCAAATTTTCAACTACACCCTAGCACAATCAATCAGCTTGAAAGGAAACCTTTCACCGGAAAGGTTAACGAAGACGCAAACAAACATCTGCAGAGATTTTTGACCATGAGCACCACTCTAAAAATTGATGGTCATACCGAAGAAGTAAAGAGATTGAGGATGTTCCCTTTTACTCTAGCAGAAGAGGCAGAGGAGTGGTTCTATTCTCTTCCAGTAGGCAGTATCACATCGTGGGGAGAGATGGAAAAAGCTTTCCTAAATGAATATTTTCCAGCGTCAGTCTTTCTACGAAAAAGGTATGAAATTCTGAACTTCAAGCAAAAGGAGGGTGAGTCTCTGGGGGATGCCTATAAAAGGTTCAAGAGGACTTTGGTGGCATGTCCGACACACAATATGGACAAAACTGAACAGATGCAAATGTTTGTGAACGGGCTGAGAATAAAGACAAAGCAGTTAATCGACACAGCAGCTGGAGGCTCAACAAATTTCACAACAGCGTCTGGTATCATCAAGATCATTGAAGCAATAGCTGCAAATGAGCATTTGGAGCTGTATGATAGGTGTACCAGTAAACCAGAAGGAATCATTGATCTCAAGCTGGAAACCTCAAAAATCCGAGTTGAAGATGCAATAGCTGCAGAGGTTGAAAAAAGATTGAAGGCTATGAATATAGGTACACAACAGGTGGCTCAAGTGCAACAAGCTCAACCTGTAATCTGTGAAATTTGCAGTGGTCCTCATCAAACTGTTTGTTGTGTTGCGACTCCCAAGCAAATTGAAGAAATCAAATTCTTGAGGCAAAATAATCCTTATTCTAACACCTATAATCCTGGGTGGAAGAATCATCCTAACTTCGCTTGGAAAGATCAACAACAACAACAAGGCCCTCAGAAAGCGGAGTGGGAAGTAGCTATTGAGAGATTGGCTGGACAATGCATTCAATTTCAAGAAGAGACAAGAAACAACCATAGGAACACCACAGCTTCAATCAAAAATCTAGAAGTTCAGGTGGGTCAAATAGCACAGCACCTCACTCTACAGGCACAAGGTAACTTTCCGAGTTCAACTGTGAAAAATCTGAAAGACCAAGAGAAGATTAATGCAGTTACAACAAGGAGCAAAAGAGTGGCTGAATATGAAAAAGAAAAAGAGGAAATAGATGACCCTATGGTAATAGAGGTGGATTTGGAAATAAGAGAAAATCCGAAAGAACCAGAAGTTGTGATACCACCGGTTAAACCAGTTGAAGAAAAAAATAAGAAAGATGTTGAACCGGTGATCAAACTACCTTTCCCTTCCCGAGTGACAAAGAAGAAGTCAAAAGAGAAAGATTTTGAGAAGTTCACTGCCTTGTTCAAAAAGTTAGAGGTAAATCTACCATTCTTCGAAGCACTTGAGCACATGCCCTTGTATAGGAAATTTATGAAGGAGGTGATGGCGAAAAAGAGATCAGTGGAAGGAGAACAAAAGATGGCAACTGAGAAGTGCGGTTTAGTCTCGTCAGCAAGAAGGATCCCAATAAAGAGGAAAGACCCGGGATCGGTGGCAATACCATGCACTATCAATAACATAACATTTAAAAAGGTACTCCTCGATTCTGGTTCTAGTGTGAGTTTAATGCCTTTGTCCATTTTCAAAAAGCTTGAATTGGAAAAGATTAGTGAGAGTAAGACACAGTTGAGGTTCGCTGATCACACCATTAAGAAATCATATGGGGTAGCTGAAGACGTACTAGTGGAAGTTGATAAGTTCGTGTTCCCTGTTGACTTCCACATCATGGACATTCCGGAAGACGAAGAAACGCCTATCCTTCTTGGGAGGCCATTTTTGTCGACAGGCCGCTGCAACCTCGACATTGAAAAGGGGACACTAACGCTGAGATCTTTTGATGAAGAAGTAACCTTGAAGATGTTAGGAGTTAAGAAACATAGGGCGGTTGTAAATGATCAAAATTCTGGTGGTATGACAGAAAGTGAGAAAAAAGACAAAAAGCCTGAGCAGCTCCAAGAAAAAGTTTCAAGCATAGCATCTCGGGTAGAAACAACTCATGAAGCTATCAAAAGTCCGAAGAGTGCTAAGAAAGTCAAGAAAAATGTGGTAAGTGAATTGAAGAGAAAAGTTGTCCATGCCTTTCATCTTCATGAGTTTTTGGTTGCGGAGGTGAAAAGCAACCAGGTGTGGAATAGAAAATACCCTCCATAATAAAGGGAAATGGACCGTCGAGCCATGCGACGTTAAACGAAGCGCTTCGTGGGAGGCAACCCACGGTTTTAATAATTAATTTCTCTGTTGGTTTGTTTTATTTTCAGGAAATAAAAGGGGCATTTCAAGTGGAAGCTATGGAGTGCATTACCCTCTGTGAGTCACCTCTCTCGAGCTTGTTCTAAAACATTGAGGGCAATGTTTCGTTCAAGTTTGGGGGAGGTTTTACTCTTTGCATTTTAATTTATATTGCTAGTATAATATGTGTAAGACCTACAAAATCATTCTCCCAAATTTTGACCGAAATTTTTAATTTTTGAAGAGTTTTGATCTTAAAGAGCGATCGGGAATAGTATATAGAGATGAAGGGAGGATTGTTTGAGGACAGGAAGTTCGGAATAATGTGGCAAGAAGAGGTTTGTTTAAACACCCTTGGCTCCCGAAGAGAAATACGAGTCTAACGTGTAGATTTGCACCATAGTACTTGCCTCCTGAGAAGTACTCCTCGAGTAGTTTATTGATACAGTCTGGCATAATTCAGATTCACGTGCATGAAGACTGGTTAGAAAAAGAAGATATAAAAAGTTGGCACCAAATGATGAAAAGACGGTAAAAGGCAACCGGCTCGCTAAGTTGGGTAACTCTCACCCGGTTATTCAGCCCAAAGGAGGTTGATCCCCAAACGTCGTCCAAAAGGGCAATATATAACTGCAAAGTTTGAAAATTTCATCGGTAATAAAAAGGAAGAAAATGATGCTCGTTTGGTGCTAGAAAAAGAAAATAAAAAGCCTTGATCTGTCTCATGCATGTGATGATTATTATAAGAAATACAGTGCCTTAATGTGATTGTCCGAATGAAAGAGGAGAAAAAATAGGAAAGAGACTTAAGTGCAAAGCATAGTTGGAGAGGTATCCAAAAGGGGAGCTTAACGTTTAAAGTGGTGGCAGAAACTCATCGCGTCATGTGAATGTCGGACCAACTGTTTCTTGATCAATACAAACAGATATCTCACGTATGAACACTGGTGTACTCTGAAGATCATTGACTCTTGTATTTGTTGCTTGAGGTCAAGCAACGGTTTAAGTTTGGGGGAGTTTGATCAGTGGTTTTTACACATGTTTTTACTGTTATTTTTAGTTGTCGTTGAAGTATTTTATTTTATGATTTAATTCATTATTCGTCATTTTATGCTTTGGTGTTGTGTTTAAGTGTTTGCAGACTCAGATGAATGAAGTGGAGAAAATCAGTGAAAAGTGAAGAAACTGAAGAAAAGCACATCTGCTGGTCACACGCGTCCCCAGACGCGTTTCTCAAAGCTAAAACTGCAATTCTCTGGTCACACGCGTTCCAGGACGCGTCTCTCAAGCCTAAACGCGTTTCCGCACTCGTCCCATTCCTTGAGGAGAACCAGAAAACCTCCCTCTGCTCAAACGCGTTTGCAGACGCGTGTCACAGGCCAAAACGCATGTCCACACGAGTCCAGGAGTGCAAAATTTCAAAGGAAACATTCCCCCTGCCAGGACGCGTCCCCAGACGCGTGTCATTTGAGCCAGACGCGTTCCCACACGCGTGTGCACGTGAAGATTTGGGCTTTCTTGCTGAAAAGCCCAGTCAGACATAAATAAAAGGACCAGAATGCGTTTGGACAAGGGTTCGACGAATTTGGGAGCGAAAATACACTGTGAAAGGCTGGAGAACTCAGATTTGATGCAAGGATTGAAGAATTCTATGAGCTTTTGCCATTGAAGATTGGATTTCCTTCATTTATCTGTAATGTCTACAATTAACACTATGTTTTCTGTTATTTTTATGAGTAGCTAAACCCCCCATTGCTAGGGGGTGACCCTGATTCTGATTGTGATGAATTTATTCAATTGATGCAATAACTATTTTACTTTTCGTATTTGTTAATTTGTTCTTCATCCGTTAATAATGCTTTATCCGTCGGAAAAACGGATTCTGAATGTGAATAAATAGTGTAGCTGGACAGCATATTATTTGTGGACATGATTAAGAACATATAATATCTATATCACCTAGGACTAGGGATATCATATTGTAACCGGAATTTCTTGTTATTGGAATGCTTGATCATAACCGTAATTATCTATGGACATAGTAATTAGGTTGTGAGGTCAAAGATCTTTTCACTAAGGCCTTAGGATTAGATACTCTAAAGAACCGGTAATTAACTATGAAAAGCATGTTATTGTATTGAGACAGAGAATTCGTTGCATGAAGAATCATTCACCGTCCCTAGCAATCTACTCATCTCTGTTCATCGTTCTATTATTCTGTTTATTTACTTTATTTGCAAAACCAATCAAAAAACCTTTTGAACTTTTGTTTGATTGAAACACTGATAAAACTCTATATCGTCAAGCAGTCCTTGAGATTCGATACTTGGGATTTTCCCATTACTACTACATAGGCAAAAATAGTACACTTGCTATTTTCCTATCACAAGTCTTGCAAGCGATGGTTCTAAACAGTCACAAATATCAGTATGAACATGAAAGTATGCATCAACATCATTTATAGGTCAAGAATTAAGAGTTTGGGATTCAAGAAGTTTACTAAATCGGTGCAATCGTGGAGAGCTTTCTGGATTGTCTTTAAGGACGATGGAGGCTATGGACCAACTCCAGGGAATCTCAGGAAGCGTTTCAGATGCTTAGAAGTGAATGAGAATGGCCGTGGAGAGAGTTCTCGTATGCCCTAGTTTGTGAGAAAATTTTGAGAGTTCTGAACATGTTTTTTAAGGCCGCCAATCCTTGTTTTCTTTGATCTGAACAAGTCTTGATACTTATAGGGATTTTTTTTAGGTTAAAAGTGTAACATCGTATTTTTATTAGATTTAATTAATTAGGATTATTTGATAATTGATAATTGTTTATGTGTTTTATTTAATTATTGTTTGCGCGATAATTATTTAATTGGGTGGCAATATGTTATTTAGCTAATTAATAAATGGTAGAATTTTATTTGAAATTAGTTAAATGGGCTTAGTTGAGTGAGAAAGAATATTAGGTGGGTTAAGCCCAATGAGATAATGAGAGTTAGAAGAGAATTTTATGAGTTAACCTAAATTAGATAGAAAGATAGAAAGAAAAGTAGAGAAGAGAAAAGAGGCAAAAGAGTAGAAGAGAGAAGAGAAGAGGATTGTAGATTTCTTGAAGTTAGAAGGAGAAATTCAAGAGGTAAGGGTTTGAATACAAATTCTTGTAGAATCTATGATTGGGTAATGTTGTATGTGTTAAAAACATGGGATTTCACTTTGGGTATTTTCATAATCCATGAGATTTGTATTGTTTGATGTTGTTTATGCTTGGAATGGGTAGAAATAACATATAATTCATGATTCTTTACTTGATTCTATGGGTGGGTTTTGATTTATAACATGTTGGATGAAAAGAATGTAAAAACCTAACTTTGGGATTTGGGTGAAATTCATGGATTTGCATAATTAATGAAACTTTGATGAATCTAAGGATACATATGGGTTATGTGTATGTTATGTATGTGAAATTCGTGTGCAAATAATGAACTGAACTGTGAATTGAGTGGTGAAAATGAAAAAGAGGGAACTGTGCTGAGTTTAAACAGAAAATTCACTTTTGCGCTGTGTTCGCGACGCGAACTGAATGAATTCTGGAATGATTGGTTCTGCCTTGTACTTCGCGGCGCGCACATGTGGATGCGGCGCGAACTGAATGCATTTTTGAAATACATTGTTTCTGTCTGTTACTTCGCGGCGCGACCAAGGGTTGGCGGCGCGAACTATATTCAAAAATATTTTCTTGTTTGTTTAAGACTTGACTTGCATACCTATTACTTCTATATGTTCAATATGTGTTATTAATTGATTAAATAACATGTGTGAGGTGTAATTGAATGTATTATGTAATGGAATGCTAAATGATAATTGTGTTGAGATTGGATTGAATTGCATGTTGTGTAATGTTGTGCAAGGTTGGAAAGATGTGATTGTGTAGTTTAAGAGATAGAGAGATCGTCTTAAATGCATGAGTCTTATTTTGTTGCACACGTACACAAGCACGAGTCTTTGAAAGTGGCAATGTTGGGTAATCTCGCGAAGGTTATTTACTTGTCCCAAACCTAACGAGTATGGGGTTTGAAAGCTTAACGAGTATGGGGCTTTGAGGTGGTTATCTAGTCTAGAGAGAATGCCAATCGGCATGACCGGAAATGATAACGGAGGGATCCACATGCATATCGCATCGAGTGTCGGTGTGAAATGTTGTTATGTGTGATTATGTGGTATGAATGTGTGGATGTGAATTTGATTGATATGCATATATGTGGAATGATGAATCATTTTATATGAATTAGAGAATGTGATGAGAATGAGATATATGTGATTAATACATATTTGATGTGAAATGTGAAATATATATGTATGAGTGATATATGTGTATATATGTAAATTGTCAATATATGAGGTTGTGAATTAATTGTGATGATTAATTGTATTGAACATGTTAACTTTATATTGGAGATAAATACATGTTTTGAGAAAAGTGAAGGATTGTGAAATGTATGCTTACTTATGTTGCATTTCCCATTATTATATTTTCTATTTAGAATTTGAATTCTCACCCTTCTGTTTGAATGTTACCCTTGGTTGGTAACGTGCAGGTTCAGAAGAGTAGTTGCTTGATTCGTGACTTAGCCGGAGAGCTCCTGAGTTGTTATTGGATTAGGTAGCAAGTCATATGCTCTGATCATGTAACACTTGGGAGGATTGGATTTAGACTTATGCTTATGTTTAGATATTTCTATTTCCTATGTTTTGTTGGATATTCTGATGTATTTGTTTGAGATCTCGGATATGTTGTTTGAGGCTATGTGGCCAAGATTGTGGATTTAAATGTTAATTCGAAATTGGTAGATGAATATAGTATGGGATATATTCATTGAAATTTTAATAGCAATTCAATTGTTTTTCCGCAAGCGTTTATGCATAATGTATGAAAGCATGAGATTTACATTGTGTTACAAATATGATCTTTGCATATTAAGATTGTTGGATGTTTTGTTTTAGGTTTTCATTGTGATTGAAAATAACATGTGACGCCCTTTTCCTTTATGCATGCTTACTCTGTTTGATTGTATGATATATTTGGGGTTAGAAAAGGGGTGTTACAAAAAGCATGAAGCAAATCCAATTCAATCGTGATATTCAAATTTGATTAAAACTTGATTTTTCAACCATTCCAAAATTGTTCAATTTCAATTTTTTCTTTCCCATCTTGTTTTTGCATGAAATTTGATTAAATATGTGGGAATTTTGATGCTTGATTCTGATTAAAATTCTCCCTCAAATCAAATCTTTGAATATTTTCCAAATTATTTGATTTATATTGTATTTTTAATGAATTAAATTCAATAAAAAATAAAATATTAATCAATAACTCGTGGCCTTGGATATGGACCTCATTGGGGACTTGTGGAACAAGATTGGATCATGAAAATTTGGGCCTATTTGCAAGAAATTCCAATTTGACCTTTATTTGCTTCACAAATTTCACCCAAAATTGTCCAACTTTGACAAGGCATATCTCCCTCAATTTTTAAGATATGGAAGAGTTCTAGGAATTTTTGGAAAGCTCAAGATGTCCTCTACAAGCCACCTTGGAACCTTTTTCCATTTAGAGATTTTATCTTGATGATATGGGCTTTGACAAAAAACTGCTTTTGGTTGATTTTCAAAAATGACCTATAATCTCTTAGTCCATATCTCTTAAACGAAGCATTTTTAGCCTTGGCATGTGAGAGACAAAATTGTAGAGAATTCAATTTCCTTCAAAATAAGCTTTCGATGGAGAATTTCTGATGTTCCATGTGAAAGTTATGGCTGATCATAGTTCAGTTGACATTTAGGTCAAAAACCCTAATTTAGAAACTTTGAGTTTTGTTGATTTCTGAAATTTTCTCGATGAATCATGATCAACCCTTGATAAAATGATGAATGATACTTCAAAACAAGGATGTTGACCAAAAATCAGGAATTTTGACTGTACTTTGACCATGATTGACTTTTAGGTTTAACTAGTCGACTATTGACTATCTGAGCAATTGACTGAGCAATCTTTGGAATTGAAGCTTGGATTTTTGCATGGGGATAGTTTGAAACATGATAAGCCATATGAAATCCATTGGAGACCTTGATTCATCAATTTTCTTAAGAGAATGCAAAACCCTAGTTCAAGAGGTCTTTGATTAGGAGAGTGTGCCTTAGGTTAACCCTTGAGCCTTGAATTATTGTATGAGTTTGAAAGTGAAATGATATGGGAAATTTTGGTGTATGACAAATGTCTTCCGGACCTAAAGGGGCTCACAATAGATCTCCAGTTTTCAACGGGAAAAACTATGGCTATTGGAAGGATTGTATGCGTGTTCATATCAATTCTATTGATAGGAACATTTGGACAGCCATCGCCAACAGTCCTTTTCAAATCACAATGACCAATGCGGCTGGTGCTGTTATTCCTAAACCCGAAGCTAATTGGAATGCTGAAGATGAAAAGAAATATGGATACAATTAGAAAGCGATAAATATTCTGATCTCAGCTCTAGGATTTGATGAATATTATCGTGTTTCCCATTGTAATTCTACAAAGGCTATGTGGGACACATTACAAGTTGCACATTAAGGCACAAATGATGTTAAACTAGCCAGAATCAACACTTTAACTCAAGAGTTTGAACTCTTTCATATGGAAAGTGGTGAATCCATTGAAAATATGCAAAAGAGATTCACACATCTTATAAATCGTTTAAATTTGCTTGATAGAACTGTTTCCAATATAACTTCTACTAACAAAGTTTTAAGATGTTTGAACAGGGAATGGCAACCCAAAGTTACAGCTATAAAAGAAGCAAATGATCTAAATACCTTAGACAGCACCACACTCTTTCGTTAACTTGAAGAACATGAGCAACACCTTAAATGCCTTGATATGCATGAGAAAAAGGTAAAGAAAGAGAAGAACATGGAAAAAGAGGTAGAAAAGAAGTCAATAGCTCTAAAGGCTTCAATCTCCAAGGTCTCAAATCAAGAGCAAGAGGATAGTGATACAAGTGATGAGGAGGACTCAGATGATGAGGAAATGGGACTGTTTGTCCGAAGATACAACAAGTACATAAGGAAAAATGGAGCAAAACATTCCGACAAAAGTTTGATCAACTATAGGAAGCAATTCAACAAATCCAAACAAGATGATAACAATAAAGGAAAATCCAAAGGTCCTTGTTTCAATTGCGGAAAAGTTGGTCATTACAAACCGGATTATCCATATCTCAAGAAGGATAAAGACAAGAATCAACGCAAAACTCAAAACAAACCTAGAAGAGCTTACGTAGCATGGGAAAGTGAGTCCTCAAGTGAAGACTCATCAAGCGATGAATAAGAATATGCAAACTTATGTCTTATGGCTCATCAACACAAGAAAAAGAAACGTGTAAGTCATCTAAAACCTGAACTTGTAGACAAGGTATCTCATGCTCAATTAAAATTAGCTTTTGAAGAACTACATAGAGACGCGATTGAGGCTTTCAAACTTTTGGCCTCAAATAAGAATTTTTTTCATATCTTGAATCAAAAGTTGAGAAGACCGAAAAGAACATGGAAGCCTTAAAACAATCTATGCTAGATATTCAAAAGAACAAAGTTAAGGAAGATCCTCCATCATGGTTTGGTTGTGAGAGATGTCACATTTGGCAAAAAGAGGTAAGAGATATTAAGGCCAAATTAGATAAGGCTCTACAACCAAAAGTGACTTTTGCCGTTGATCCTACTAAGTTCAAAAGAATGTATACTCCTTTATATAGCAAATACACTTTTGTACCAAAAGTATCAACTAGCAAACCAACACATTCTCATCATATTACTTGCTATTATTGTTGCAAAAAGGGGCACACCATTGAAAAATGCAAATTTAGGAGAATTCTAGTTCCTAAAGGAGTATTTCAATGGTTACCAAAGTGCAAAAATTTATGTACTCACTACCAAGGACCCAATGAAAATTGGGGACCTTCCACTCTATATTAATTTTGCAGGAAAAATGTCTTGACATTGCCAAAAGGTTGTGGTTCCTTGATAGCGGATGTTCAAGACACATGACGGGAGACATATCACTTTTTGTTGAGTTTCATGCGAAGAAAAAGGGGTATGTCACCTACGGAGACAACAATCGAGGAGCTATACTTGGTAAAGGAAGTGTAGGTAACCCATCTACCACAACCATATCTGATGTATTACTTGTAGAAGGTCTTAAACACAATCTCTTAAGTATTAGTCAATTGTGCGACAAAGATTTTAAAGTCACATCACAAATTCTGGTTGCACAATCGAACATATTAAGCAAAGAGATATGGTGTTTAATGGCACAAGATTCAATAACATTTATATGCTAAATTTGTACGAAGTATCTAAGTCAAATGCCAAGTGTCTTATTGCCTTAGGCGAAGACTCATGGCTTTGGCATAGACGCCTTGCTCACATAAACTTTGACTTACTAAATAAGGTTGTCACAAAGGATTTAGTAGTCGGTTTGCCAAAGATAAAATTTTCAAAGGATCATCTATGTGATGTATGTCAAAAGGGGAAACAAACAAAAGTTTCATTTAAATCAAAAAATATGGTTTCAACATCACGACCCCTTGAACTTCTTCACATGGATCTCTTTGGCCCTTCAAGAACTAAAAGCATAGGTGGAAACATCTATGGTTTTGTCATTGTTGATGATTACTCTAGATTTTGTTGGACAATCTTCCTACCTAGTAAGGATCAAAAGTTTCCCGCATTTACTCAATTTGCAAGGTTGTGTCAAAACAAAATGAACACCAAAATAGTTGCAATCCGTAGTGATCACGGTGGAGAACTTGAAAATTATCATTTTGAAAAATACTGTGACAAACACGGAATTAATCACAACTCTTCAGCTCCTAGAACACCACAACAAAATGGTGTGGTCGAACGTAAAAACCATGTTCTAGAAGAGTTGGCAAGAACAATGCTCAATGAAGGAAATCTACCTAAATATTTCTAGGCCGATGCTATTAGTACTGCATGTTATGTTTTGAATAGGATACTAATACGTCCTATACTAAACAAAACACCATATGAACTATTAAAGGGTAGAAAACCTAATGTGTCACATCTCCACGTCTTCGCTTGCAAATGTTTTGTGCTAAATAACGGTAAAGATAACCTTGGTAAATTTGATGCTAAAGCGGACGAAGGCATATTTCTTGGATACTCTCAATCTAGTAAAGCATATAGGATTTATAACAAAAGACTACTTATCGTTGAAGAATCAGTTCATGTGTCCTTTGATGAATCTTACTCAAAATGTGCCGAGAAAGGTATCTCTTTTGATAGTGCAGGCCCATCTTCTGAAGATATTGTAAAAGAAAAGGAAGAAGAAAGTGAGACAACTAAATCTGAAGATGCTAAGGAAGAGGAAGATAAATCTCATGATAGAGTTGAAGAAGAAAATATCTCAAGCAACAAAGAGCTTCCAAAGGCCTGGAGAAACTTAAAATATCACCCAATTGACAACATCTTAGGTGACATCTCAAAGGGCGTTACAACACGCTCCAAGATAAGTAACTTTTGTCATCATTTTGCTTTTGTTTCACAAGTTGAGCCGAAAAACGCAAAGGATGCCTTACTTGATGAGCATTGGTTAATGGCCATGCAAGAAGAATTAAATCAATTTAAGAGAAATGATGTATGGGACCTTGTCCCTCATCCGGGAGAACATCAAGTAATTGGCACTAGGTGGGTTTTTCGTAACAAACTTGATGAAAACGGAGTTATTACTTGATGACACTACTCTCTTCATTAAAAGAAAAGAAAAAGATATACTCCTGGTTCAAGTTTATGTAGATGATATAATTTTTGGGTCAACTAATGCAAAACTTGTCAAAGAATTTTCTAAGCTTATGCAGAGTGAATTTGAGATGAGCCTCATGGGGGAATTGAACTTCTTCCTTGGTCTTCAAATCAAGCAGCTAAGTCATGGGACTTTCATTTGCCAAACAAAATATTGCATCGAATTACTAAAGAGATTTGGAATGAGTGAGGCAAAGGAAATTGATACAACTATGGCCACAAACGGTAACCTAGACAAGGATGAAAATGGTAAGGAGGCCTCAAGACCAGACATTATGTTTAGCGTGTGTATGTGTGCAAAATACCAATCTTGCCCAAAAGAATCACACCTTAAGGCAGTAAAAAGAATTCTAAGGTACCTTCGTGGAACTACAACATATGGTCTATGGTTTCCTAAGGGAAATGAGGGCTACTTAGTGGGATTCTCCGACTCTGATTTTGCTGGGTGCAAATCTGACAGAAAGAGCACTAGTGGCACATGTCATCTCTTCTCAAATTCATTGGTAAATTGGCACAGCAAGAAACAAGTATCAGTCGCGTTATCTACAGCCGAAGCAGAATACGTAGCTGCTGGAAGTTGTTGTGCGCAGATAATATGGCTCAAACAACAATTCATTGATTTTGGTATCAAACTTGACCGCATACCAGTCATGTGTGACAACACAAGCGCCATCAACTTAAGCAAAAATCCTGTTCTACATTCACGAACCAAGCACATAGAAATAAGGCACCACTTCCTAAGAGACCATGTAGAAAAAGGAGCAGTTGTGTTTGAACATGTTGAGAGCAAGAAACAATTAGCGGACATCTTCACGAAACCTCTTGCAACCGAGCCTTTCTTCAACATTCGCAGAGAATTAGGGATATTTAATATCTCTAATTTAAGCTAAATATGGTTATAGCTATCTATTTATATTCATGTCTATCTATCTATTACATTATTGATGCTAACATATTACTCTAGTGTGAAGGTAGTAAGCAAACTATCAAGGATCGTACTACATTGATCGAGGGAACATCCTTCTACTGATATCATGATGACACAATATCTGAAGATCGAGAAAGCGGTAACATGTTTGTTGTTCACTTCCAAAAATATTATTGATTATGTAATATGTAATCAATTAACATGCTTATAGTGACATCCTATGTGCTTATCATTACTTCTCAATTTTCTATAGATTGTTCATCATGAGCATATTCTCCAACACATAGTTGTGTCCGGTTAAAGATTCATAACCATCAACATTGCATCTGGTATTTCAAGCATGTACATTCATATTTTTATGTAACTAATGCAATTCATTCATGTTGAGTCGACCTAAATGGCATATACGTCGACCTGGCGAAATTTTTTTAAAAAGGAATAAAACAACTCTCAGTTACGTCGACCTACCCCAACTCTAGGTCGACCTCTCCTGATGAAAATTTAAAAAATTAGACCTCTGCTTCCTTTAGGTCGACGCAGCCAATCTTTAGGTCGACGCATCGGGAACAAAATTCCCACAATTGGGCTTTTAGGTCAACCCGACCCATGTTATTTTTCTCCCCATTCATTCATATCATATCATTCTTTCCCTCAACAACAACACACCTATGGCAACCCTAATATCTCTTGTCATCACATCTCACAAAATCCTCATCCAACTTCAATTTTCTTCAAGATCTCTACTTCATCCATCTCAACATCATGCCTCCCAAGTCAAGAAAAGGAAAGGAGATGGCGTCTGGGTCAGCTTCTCGACCGGTAAGTGCTCTTGCCCTAGTTCATCCGGATTGTAGGGCTGAATTTGAGAAATATCATCTAAAAAGGAAGATTCTTAAACAATATGTATATTACCCTAATGTAGCCGACAAAATGAATATCCCGGAAATCACTAGTATAATTCAGCATCAGAATATTGGTCCACTATTAGAATGTGACATCAAATATAATGAAGATGTAGTCTGTGCATTCTACGCTGGTCTACAGAAAGTCGATGGTTGCACATTTCGGTTTAAGATGGGCTCACACTCCCATTTTGTTGATAAACCAGTTTGGATGAGTATCTTTGGACTTACTATGACTGATGATGAAGTACGTATAAGGATGGTGCATTTCCTGCGAATTATGATCATATTGCTTACATGCGCTCAATTCTCAAGGACCCAACAATTCTTGACAAACCAAATGAATCAATCACTGCAGGGCATCTCAAAAGAATTCCTAGGCTCCTCAATTGGGTTATATCTCGTATCATTCGACCACGGTTGGGTAGCTACTCTAGAATTGAAAGGAATGAAGTCATTTTAATGTATTTGCTTGAAAACAAGACTCGTGTGCACTGGCCACACTTTCTGGCTAACAAGTTCTTTGAAGTCAAGTAGAAAACAACTGCTCTATGCTATGGATCTATCATCCAGAAAATTGTGAATCATTTCGGTATGATTGTTGATGGTCTAACATACATCAGAATCAAACCACCTCAAGAATTCTCACAGAGCACATTGACCCTTATGGGATACCACTAGGAGTCAATGCAGAAAATCTACTACCTAATTCAGAAGGGGACAGGAAAGATCATCTACAACTATGATGATCCGGATGAATTCTGTGTACAAGGAGGAAATGAAGAAGAAGAAGCTGAACTAGATATGCATATTGATGATGATCATGTAATGGAGGATCCTCCTCAATATGACAATCCAAATTGGAACTATTTTCCCCAACAAGAAGAGGAAATCCCTTGGGGATATACAGCTCCGCCACAACCTGATCAGTCTGTTATTATTACTATGCTTGAAAACATGAACCTTCTGCAACAACAACGGTACGATGCGTAACAGATACAGTTTAAAAACATGTAACAACTTCTACAAGAGCGCTATACTGAGCAACAAACCCAGATTGAGAATCTGCAGAGACTAGCTCAAGAACATAAAAGCGACTTTGAAACGTTCGCCTCTAATCTGACCGAAAGACAAAATAGGTTTGAGGAAACGACAAACAATCGTCATGCAAATCTGAGTCAAAATTTCAACATTCTCAACAGGAGTGTTCTTGAGTTACTCGAGCAAGTCGAAGAGGATCGTCCTCAAGGATTTCAAAGAGGAAGAGGTGGTTGTTACCACGGGAGAGGAAGACGTTAGGAGAACACAACATCACATCATTTCATTGCATTGCATGTCATCTCATTTTCTTATGTTCAGCTTTTTGTTATCTTAACTATAACATTGTTGTGCCTATTTTGTCATCGTATCACTTTATTGTGTAATTGTGACCTATCTTAATTATGGCTATTATATTCTAGTATGTTTCATTTTGATGATTATTATACTGTGTGCCTTCTCCTAATACCTTCTGTGTTTCATTTTGATGTTGTCAAAGGGGGGAGTAATATGAGAGTACGGGGGAGCTTACACATTGAAGTACGGGGGAGCTTATATCAACTTATATCATTCAAACAATATTTGCCATCATTAAAAAGGGGGAGTATGTAAGTGCAAGCACACACTCAATAATAGTTTTTGATTCATGGAAAACATCTTCATTGAACAAATATAAAGCAACAAGTGAATGACAAAGGAAAAACAAGCTTTTGGCACTTTTGGACATCTTAGGTCGACTTTACTTAAGCCTAGGTTGACCTAGACTACTGCATTTATCTTATGGAAGATTATGGATCATTTAGGTTGACCTACTTTCAACCCAGGTCGACCAAACTGAAGGATTCAATTACCTTTCAATTCTGCTTCATTTAGGTCGACTCAACCAATCACTTAGGTCGACCTAAAACAATGAAAATCAAAGGAACAAGCTTCTGTTGACTTTAGGTCGACCCAGAACTTCATCAGGTCGACGTAACTGAAGACAATCAACTAACTTTTGAATCTATTTCATTTAGGTCGACCCAAGCATCTAGTAGGTCGACCTAACGCGCCAAAATTTATGAAAATCTTGCTCTGTCTTCAGCCTATCCTGGTAGCACCTATATATATAATTTTCTGTAAATTATTCAAGTCAACACCAACAACTGAAAGATACACAAAGTCATCTCATCTTCCTTCTTCTTCTAAACTCCAACACAATTACACATAACAATTCTTGTGGTGAGGGTTTATGATCAAGATTGATAACGTCCATGGAAAAGGATTAAAGGTTCCTAGTGGGTGAAGATTTGTGGGGTTTTTGGTGAATAAAATCTACGGATTTTGTCCTCTAAGATTGGTGAATTTTGGGGGTTTTTATCAAGAGGCTTCATCAATGATTCAGCTGAGTGTAGAAGTTGAAGAACAAGGGTTCGATCAATTCACAACACTGCAGAAAGGGAATCAACGACAAGCTCTTGGAAGACACTTGATCTTGCTTAAGATCAAGGGGAAGAAGATACAAAGAATCAACATAATCGGTTTTATCGTTATTGCTTTGTTAACTTGTATAAACTCTTTTCAATCAATAATGAAAGACATCCCAATTCCCGTTTGGAATTGGGGGCAGATGTAGTCGTAGCGAGGACGGTCGACGAACTGCCTGAACAAATATCGTGTTCTGTATTGCATTTATCTTTTCATTTACGTTGTGCTTATTTCTGGTTATAATTGCAAATTGATAAACAAATCAAAGTGTTAAACTTGTGTGATAAAATCTGCAAACACATCACAAGTCACCACACATTGATCTATAACTCAATTTGGTTATTATACACCACGTGTTTGATATATTGCTCACTTAGGAAATTATCCATACTGCATAGTATAGATCATTTCCTATTGCTTACTTTCATCAATCAAATTCATTGGAAACAAGTTTATTCAAGTTAAACATTTAAACGATTTCTCTTATCAAATAATTTGTTGATTCACTGAAAGTACTTCCATCTTCACATAATAATTGGTTTGTATGTTAAAAGCATATCTGATCCTTCCCATAGCGGTTTGGAGTAGACGCAAGTCGATTCCTAAACGCTTTCGCCTAAATTCTTAAGAAAACCGCAATAAACTTTGAAGTATCTATTCACCCCCTCTAGATACGTAAGCTAAGCGTCTAACACTTGATGTAGGTTCGGTTTCATCTAGTGGCTATAAATCCGTCGGAATCGGAGATAACAGATCGGAGGGTGGTTTGCCATGAAAAACACGGAGCTGCGAAACATGTATCACCGGATGGATCCGCGACGAGGGTGGGAGATCAATCCGATATGCTGTCTGACCGATGCGTTGCAAGACCTTGAATGGGCCGAAATACCGCTTTTCCAGTTTCTATGATGACTGGAGGACCACAGAAAATTGTCGATAAGGTTTCAGTTTGAGCCACACAAAATCTCCCTCTACAAAGGTACAGTTCCTTCGTTTCTTGTTGCTTTGAATTTCCATCTTCTGTTTGGTCTTGTACAAGTTTCTTTGTAAGGCTTGCATTAACTCCTCCCGTTTTTGCAAGGAGGCTTCTACGGTAGGAATGGTGGTGGATCCGGTTGTGTAGCTCGGGAAGGACGGTGGTGGTCGGCCATAGAGTGCCTCAAATGGTGACATTTTCAGAGCTGAGTGATAAGTCGAGTTGTACCAATATTCGGCCAAATGTAAGTACTGCAACCATTTCTTTGGATTGTCCCTCGTATAACATCTTAAATAAGTTTCTAGACATCGGTTAATGACTTTTATTTGGCCGTCTGTTTCAGGATGATAGGCGGAGCTGTACTTCAATGTTGTACCTTGGACACGAAACAAATCTTTCCAGAAAGTGCTGAGAAATAGAGGATCGCGGTCTGACTATGGATTTGGGAATCCCGTGCAAGCGGCAGATTTCAACAGAGAAACGTATGGCGAGATCCTTAGCAGAGAACTTGGATGGAAGCGCTATGAAGTGTGAAAACTTTGTGAGTCTATCACATACAACCCAGATTTTGGTGTGACCTTGAAAATTTGGTAAGTGTGTAATGAAATCCATACTCAAATCATTCCAAACTTCAGTAGGTGTAGGGAGAGGTTGAAGGAGTCCTTGCTTCCTAGTTGTCATATATTTGTTCTGTTGGCAGGTGGTACAAGATTTAACAAAGCTTTTGACGTCGTTATAAGCTCCTGGCCACAAGAACGAAGAGGATAAGCGAGCAAGTGTTGGTTGCAATCCAGAATGGTCGCCTTCTGGTGAACAATGATACTCTATAATGATCTTATTGCACAACTGGTTATTTTCAGGTATAAAGATCCTTTCTTTGAAATATATCAGACCATCTTTGTAATGAAAATTATCATGTGATGTGGCATCTGTTTGAATCCTATCCATCAATATCTTTCCTTCTGAATCTGACTTATAAAAGTGCTTCAACTATTTGAGGAGCGGAACTAGGGATGAGATGGAGAACCGAAAGAGTCTTCTTCATATGGGATCCTGCTCAAAGCATCAGCAACTTGATTTGTTTTCCAAGGTTTGTAGTGTATGTCGAACTCAAAACCTTGTAATTTAGAGGCCCATTTTTTCTATTCTGGTGTCTGGATAGTCTGTACCAATAGGTTCTTTAGGCTTTTCTGATCTATGAAAATTTGGAAAAACCTGCCTATTAAATATTGTCTCCACTTTTTGACAACTTCTGTAATTGCGAACATCTCGCAAACATACACCGATGATGCTTGAAGGCGATTGCAAAGCTTTTTGCTGAAGAAGGCTATTGGGTGACCACCTTGTGAGAGGACCGCGCCAATAGCAACACCTGAAGCGTCTGTTTCCAGCACAAATGGTTTGGAGAAGTCAGGAAGACCAAGAACTGGAGTTGCTGTCATTTCCCTTTTAATGTTGTAAAAGCTGTATCTGTATCTATAGTCCATTGTAACTTATTGGAATGTAATAAATCAGTGAGAGGAGCGGCGAGAGAGGCGTGACGCACAAATCGTCTATAAAAGCCAGTGAGGCCTAAAAAACCCTTGAGCGCCGTGAGTGAACGTGGTTTCGGCCAGTCTAGGATAGCTGGAATCGTTGCTGGATCTGGGGTTACACCATTACTTGAGACAATATGACCTAGATAATCAACACTAGGTGTTAGAACAAGAATTGTTCTGATCAATATTCTTAGTTTTGATGATAACAATGTATATGAATTTTGTATAAGACAATGTGGTACTCTAATCCTATGCATTTTCCATTTCAGGAAATATATGATGAGTATGCACAATTCAGCGCAAGAAACACTGACTCAGAAGGTTCAAGTATGCAACATCAGAACATGCTCTCGCAAGACATCAGAAGATGGTCAAGCAGAATCAGAACATGGTCTATTGAAGTATCAGAAGAACTTGAGTTCAGATGCAGAAGCACTGAAGTTCTTATGGTATCACGCTAGAAGCACTTCAAAATCAGAAGACAAGAAGATGCTCTGCACCAAGCTGAATGACTCTGATATTCAAACGTTGTATCTACAAAGATCAGATTAGAAGCAAGTACAAGATGGCAGGCTACGCTGAGTGACAAAAGGAACGTTAGAAGCTATTAAAGGCAAAGTCAGTTAAAGCAGGAAAAGCAAGGCTCGAGGTAGTTGACAAAAGAGTGAAACATTAAATGCAATGTTGTACGGATCACGCAACGCATTAAATGCTCCCAACGGTCATCTTCTCAAAACGCATATAAATAGAAGTTCTGATGAGAAGCTGAATACACAACTCTTGCGCAAAAATACAGAAACGCTGTCAAATTCAAAAGCTCTCAAACTTCATCTTCAACCTCACATTACTTTTGTAATATCATAGTGAGATTTAAGCTTAGAACTTAAGAGAAATATCACAGTTGTGATTATAGCTTATTAAGAAGCATTGTAATACTCTTGTAAGAATTTGTTTACATTAATTTGTAAAAGGTTCCTAGAGTGATCAAGGTGTGATCAGAATACTCTAGAAGACTTAGAAGGTATCTAAGTGGAAAACCATTGTAATCAAGGTTGATTAGTGGATTAAATCCTCAGGTGAGGTAAATCACTCCAAGGGGGTGGACTGGAGTAGTTTCGTTAACAACGAACCAGGATAAAAATCATTGTGCAATTGTTTTTATCTTACAAGTTTTAAAAGCTACACTTATTCAACCCCCCCCCCCCCCTTTCTAAGTGTTTTTCTATCCTTCAATTGGCATCAGAGCGCCGGTTCTAAGGTGCAAGCACTTAACCGTGTTTATAAAAGATTCAGGAAGAGTAAAACACTAAGTCAACATGGTTGACACTCCAACACTTACATCTACATATGGCTCTGCTGAGCAACACAATGGAAATGGAAACAATGGATATTCTAGACCACCAGTATTTGATGGTGAAAACTTTGAATACTGGAAAGATAGATTGGAAAGTTACTTTCTTGGTCTAGATGGTGATTTGTGGGACTTGCTTGTGGATGGTTACAAACATCCTATGAAAGCTAGTGGAGTAAAGCTGACAAGGCAAGAAATGAGTGATGATTAAAAGAAGCAATTCAAAAATCATATCAAGTCAAGGACTGTTTTGCTGAATGCTATCTCTCATGCTGAATATGAGAAGATATCTAACAGGGAAACTGCCCATGATATATATGAATCATTGAAAATGACTCATGAAGGAAATGCCCAAGTCAAGGAGACCAAAGCTCTTGCTTTAATCCAGAAATATGAAGCTTTCAAGATGGAGGATGATGAAAACGTTGAAACAATGTTCTCAAGATTTCAAACTCTAACTGCTGGACTAAGAGTTCTTGACAAGGGATACACAAAGGCTGATCACGTCAAGAAGATCATCAGAAGCTTGCCAAGAAGATGGGGTCCTATGGTGACTGCTTTCAAAATTGCCAAGAACTTGAAAGAAGTCTCTCTTGAAGAGTTGATCAGTGCTCTGAGGAGTCATGAAATTGAGCTAGATGCTAATGAACCTCAGAAGAAAGGTAAGTCTATTGCGTTAAAATCTAATTATAAAAAATGTACTAACGCATTTCAGGCAGAAGAAGAAGATTCTGAAGAATCAGAATCACAAGAAGAAGAAGATGAATTGTCCATGATTTCCAGAAGGGTAAACCAACTCTGGAAGAGTAGGCAAAGGAAGTTCAAGAACTTCAGAAGTTCTAAAGAGCCTGAAAGAGGAGAATCTTCTGGAAGCAGAAGAAATGACAAGAAGAAGGTCACGTGCTTTGAATGCAATGAGCCAGGTCACTACAAGAGTGAGTGTCCAAAGCATCAGAAGGAGAAGCCTAAGAAGAAGTTTCATAAGAAGAAAGGTCTTATGGCAACTTGGGATGATTCAGATTCATCAGAATCAGACTCTGAAGGCAAGCAGGCTAACATTGCACTGATGGCTATTGTGGATGACGAAGCAGAATCTACACTAGAATTAGACTCTGAATCTGAAGAGGTATTTTCTGATCTATCTAGAGACGAGCTAGCTTCCAGTTTAGCTGAAATTCTTGAAATCAAGGCTAAGCTTAGTATCAAGTACAAAAAGCCGAGAAAGCTCTTTGTATCTGAAACTAAGAAGCTTGAATTAGAAAATTCTGAACTTAAAGAAAAAGTTTTAAAACTATCCAAAGATGCTGAGTCATCTTCTGGTTCAGAAAAATCTATTCCAAGCTTGAACAATATTCTTAAAGAATATGACTTGAGTTTCAGGAAATTCTTATCTAGAAGTATTGGTAGAAGTCATCTTGCTTCTATGATATTTGCTGTTTATGGAAACAAGAGAGTTGGCATAGGTTATGAGGGTGATACCCCTTACAAACTTGAACCAGTAGATGATATGAAAATCACATACAAGCCATTGTATGATCAGTTCAAGTATGGCCACTCCCATGATATTAGGCTCACTGATCGGTAAAATAGCAAGTGTACTATTTTGCCTCTTGTAATAATAGGGAAAATTCCCCGAATATCGATCTCAGGGACAGCGCAGGAATAATGAGTTCAATTCAAGGTTCAATTAAACAAAAACTTCAATTGAGTGTTGTTTGGTGATTATCACTTAGCGGAAAACAGAATAAGCAGTAAATGAAATTGACTTTTTAACAAATATGAGTAACAAGCTAGGGATAATGGATGATTGACAATGTAACAACTCTGAAATTTCTATTGCAACAACTTATTTTCAATAATCAATTACCGGTTCTTAAGGTTGTTTGATCCTAAGTCCTTAGTGAACAAACCTTTGATCCTTCATCCTAAATCCTAAGTCCTTAGAAATTTATGATGAAATCAAGCAATTAAGTTATCAAGAATATCCGGTTGCTATAAGGTATTCCTAGTCCTAGGTAATATCTATTATAGCATATTCTTATGAAAGCATTATCAATGGTGGTCCGACCTAAATGATAATCATACATCAATTCCAATTTATCCGAAAGGAAAAGCTTTAAAAACATCAAGAGAATAAATTAACAATAGAAAACATGATAGTTATCGCAATTGCAAACTCAGAGTCATTACAAAGTGAAATCAGAGCCACCCCCTTACATTGGGGGGTTTTGCTACTCATAGTATTCAAATAAAACACAATATTGAATAAAGACATTACAAGAAATTGGAGGAGATTGAATCTTCAATTGCTTCCGTTCATGAAGATCTACTTCTCTCCCAAACCCTTGCTTTCTCCAATCTTCTCTTGTATTCTTTTCTTTAATCCGTCAAAAGTTCCTCCCTCCTTACACAAACTTCGTTTAAATAGTATTAGCATCAGTCTCAGTGTCAGCAAAAAGTCCAAAGTACCCTTAATACAAGACAGAGTAAAACAGATCAAAAAGTGAAGTTTCTATCCGCATCCATCTACACGGGCCTTGTTGATTAACACGGGTGCCCGTGTTGATTTTTTGACTCACGTGGCTTTTTTTCTTTGTTGCAGGCCCATCAACACGGGTAGTGTTGATTAACACGGGCGCCCGTGTTGATTCACTGACTGATGTAAGGTTGAAATTCTGCGCACACCTATCAACACGGGTCGTGTTGATTAACACGGGTGCCTGTGTTGATTCACTGTTTTGAGCTCGTTCACTCCTTCCCTGAAGCTTTCAACACGGTCCATGTTGATGTACACGGGTGCCCGTGTTGACCTCCTGATTCTTCAACAATTCCCATCTTTCAGCCTTCCGGAGTCCCCTAAGTCCTGTCATTAGTTCCTCTGATCACACGCATCAACCTACAACACGAACACTACCAAACAAAGGCATAAAGAGGATCTTTTGACATAAACTTTAAACCAAATGTAATGCAATACTATAAATTGATAAATATGATAAACTTAACTTAAAAAGCAATTAAACAACCGAATGTGTTACCGAGATGATGAATTTGTTCCGGATGAAAGTCATAACTTAATAGAAATGGTGACTGATCACAACCCCAAACTTATCTCATTGCTTGTCCTCAAGTAATGTATTGAGACTAAACAGAGGTCACCCACGAATTTCTCGTTTCCACAACACAGCCTGTGTCTTTCGCAACTTGGATTTTTCCTTCCCAATCAGGCTTTTGGTTTCCTGAATCGAACTGTCTACCACACTTTCACATCAGAGGGCTTCTTTACCTGCAAACTTTTCACCCTCTCACCAGATCTCTCGGGGTTTAAGTGTTTGCACTCACAGTACCAAAGTATGCAATATCAACTCTTAATTTTGAATTTACTCTATCTTCACTACACAAACAGATTCCACACACTTTATGAGGTCTTTTGGGTTGTAACGGGGCTCAGGTACGGTAGGATAGACAAATGAATGGATAACAAAGGGTTTTGGATTCGGCATTCATGTCATTTTTCTCATCTTTGTGCCTCACTAATAACCTGGGTGTTTATTCACTTTGATTATTCACTCAAATTTTTCTATGAGCATATTTGAGTCTTTAGTCACGGCAAGTGCTTTTATCTTCTTTCTTTATTATTATTATTTTTTTATTTCTTTTTACGCACTTGCTCTTTTTCTACGAATTTTCACCCCAAACTTAGCTTTTTGCACACTTTATAATTTACAACAATCATGCCGAACAAGGGTTGGAAGTGTATAGTTACGGATTAACAGGGGTTTATTTCAAACGAAAAAGGCTAAGGCTCAACGGGGTTAACAAAGGATAAACATAAAGTAAAGGATGGATAGAAAGGTTAAGGGTTAAACAAACAACATGCCTCAGTGTGTGTCCTCATATTGTGCTGTGTCAAAAGAACATACGCAAAATCAGAGTGATAAGGTCATATCTGACTGAACTCTCATGATGATATTTTAGTGTTTGGACTTTGTACTCTCACCATGTTGGTTATGCTTACAAGCTCTGAAGCCTCCTCGTGTCATGTGGTTTCTTTTCCGACTCGGGTATACCATACAACCATTTCGGTCCGGTCTTACCAAATCGCGTCCAACCTTTAATTTTATCATTTCATGGCTGCATCAACTTTCGGGGTGCTTCGAGAGATCAAGTATGGGGAGTATCTTTCATCCACTAGCTATCAATCTCGGGTTCATTCAACAACTATCTGTCACTCTGTAACACAATGGTACACCAAAGACGAATAGAAATGCTAAAAACAAAATTAAAAACAGAAACAAAAGAAAATGCAAGAAAATCCCCCCACACCTGAACTAAACATTGACCTCAATGTTTTAGCCCAACTGTGGAAATGACTCACATAGGGTACATCAACTCCAGCTATCGCTTTCAAGCTTTCACCAGAGAAATCCCCTTTTTATTACCTGAAATAAAACAAACAAAAAGAAAAATTAATTATTAAAAGTGTGGGTTGCCTCCCACAAAGCGCTTCGTTTAACGTCACATGGCTCGACGGTCCATTACCCTTTATTTTGGAGGGTATTTCCTCTTCCACACCTGGGTTCTTTTCACCTTCGCAACCAAGAACTCCTGAAGATGAAAAGTATGGACAACTTTTTTCTCCAATTCACTTCCCACATTCATCTTCTCACCTTGCTCTTTCTTAGGACTTTTGATAGCTATATGAGTTGGTTCCACCAGAGGGGCTATGCTTGAAACTTTTTCTTGGAGATGTTTAGGGCTTTTGTATTCTCCCTCACTTTCGATCATACCAACAGAAACTTGATCATGTACACCTGCACTTTGTTTCTTGACTTCTAACATCTTTAAGGCTACTTCTTCATTAAAGGCTTTCACCGTTAGAGTCCCTTTCTCAATGTCAAAGTTGCAACGACTTGTCAAGAAAAACGGTCTCCCAAGAAGGATAGGAGTTTCTTCATCTTCAGGAATTTCCATGATGTGGAAGTCAACAGGGAATACAAACTTATCAACCTCCACTAGTACGTCTTCAGCTACCCCATATGATTTCTTGATGGTGTGATCAGCGAACTTCAACTTTGTCTCACTTTCACTTATCTTTCCCAATTCAAGCTTTTTAAAGATAGATAGTGGCATTAAACTCACACTAGAACCATAATCAATAAGTACCTTCTTAAACATTCTATTCTTGATGGTGCATGGTATCGCCACCGCTCCAGGGTCTTTCTTCTTGATGGGGATCTTCCTTGCTGGAGAGACTATACTACACTTTTCAGTTGCAATTTCTGGTTCTCCCCATAATGGTCTCTTTTTACCGATAACCTCCTTCATGAAATTCTTGTACAAAGGCATGTGCTCAAGTGCTTCAAAGAAAGGTAGATTAACCTCTAATTTTTTAAACAAGGCTGCAAACTTCTCAAAATCCTTTTCTGTTGAATTCTTCTTTGTCAGTCTAGAAGGAAAAGGTAGCTTGATTTCTGGTTTAGCATCTTTCTTATTTTTCTCTTCACGTGGCTTAACCGGTGGTATCACAATTTCGGACTCTTTCACATTCTCTATTATCTCCAAATCTACCTCAATGACCAAGGGATCATCTATTTCCTCTTTTTCTTTTTTCGATTCTGCCACTTTCTTACTCCTTGTAGTAACAACATTAATCTTCTCTTGGTCTTTCAGATTTTTCACAGTTGAGCTCGGAAAGGTACCTTGTGCCTGTATAGTGAGATGTTGTGCTATCTGACCCACTTGAACTTTGTCGCTACCGCGAAAATTAACAGAGTCGCCACTAACATATTTATCCTGAAAAGGAAGGGAATGCCACCAAACCACAAAACAAAACAACGGTCTCACGACCAGAGAAAAAGGGTAAGGGAGTCGGTTACGCGAGGGGAAGGTATTAGCACCCCTCGCGCCCATCGTATTCGATGGTATCCACACCTGTGTCTAAAACTATGGGTGTGTAACAAATCTGCGCTAATCTGGACTAAAATGAATGTAGAATGTAGGGAAAATAAAGGATTATGCTCGCACGGGCCCTACCTCGCTGCCTACGTATCTGTTTTGCAGAATCAGAGCTACCGTAGCTCGGCTAACTAGTTTCTGTTTGTTTTTATGTTTTTTAGGTGAACGAGTTACATTCGCACTCCGCTGCTCGACCTTTGGAGACTTATGCTTGGGAATGGAGCGGAAATAACAAGCTCTTAAGAAAAGAAAATCAAAGAGTGTGGTTTGTGTTTTAAAGAATGCATGAGGAAGACCTAAACTAAGGGGGAAAGCTTGCTACCTAATGTTATCATACAAAGGGTACAAGTCTAAGCTAACAACCTACGAGAAAAAAGGGGAAGCAAACAAGAATATCACACAAACGAGCTCCGCTCGTAAAGCAAACAAAACTACCGGCACTGGCCGAGTGGTAGAAAAGCAGTCCCGCCATAGCCAAGGGGAGCAACTCAACCCAATTCAACCAAGCATTAGACCTCGCGAAAATGATCGGGCCATAGACAAGAGGAGCGGTTTCCTCTCAGCAACCAAGCCGTCACGAATCGTAAAGGAAAACGGTGCGTGCGTACACCGAGCATCAACGTCGAGCGACGCGAGCTATAGGAAGTGCGGGGGTCCGGCTACATGAACCCTTTTCCTGACATACTTGATAACAAGATCTTGTGCATGTTCGGAAGCGAGCAACGCGTAGCGTGCGCATACCAAACGGACTCGATGAGACTGGGCGGGGGTTGATTGCTAACCCTTTCCGCGTGCCTTCCATGAGGATTTAACGGAGTGCCATATAGGACTTATTACACCGTGACTCCCTGCCGCAAAGCACAAATGTAAACACACCAACAAAAACAGAGCCTCTTTTGAGGACTTGGCCAGATGCATGTCTAGGTCCTACTTCTCATGTTAAAGAATGATGCGGGAAAGCGATAAAGTGCGAGAAAAGATAAAATGAAACGGGATCAATACCAAACGGATGATGATCCGTAAACTAAAGCGAAGAGAGCAAGGAAACTAGAATCCCGCGAGCGAGCTAGCAAAGCAAAAGCAAATAGTCAGCACACCGATTAGCCATGAAAGCACACAAAGGTCGACATGCGCGTCGAGCATAATCACAATACACCTGCAAGAGGAACAAGCAAACCAAACAAGCAGATACAAAGTAATAGAGATGTGTCTCCAGGATGAGAACACAAAGCAAGCGAATGAACTCGTGTCCCGCAAGTAAAGCGGAACACTCATAGAATGAGTATCGATCGGTGACCATCCAAAAGCCTCGCACACTAGCACACATGTTAGAGATAACAAGACACCGCAATCGGAATTGCGTTATTGCTATTCTAAAATAAATCGGACAAAGCAAACATGGAAAAGGTGTGGTAATACGCGAATAAGCATGCAAAAATTACACCGGAAGCCGACAAAAGTACCATCCATGAAAACACAAAATTCAGCAATACAAATCATTCCATAAAATAGTACATCTCACAAGCTTTCTAACGATATAAAGAACACACAAATCGGAGTTACGAGCAAAAAGATATGAACATTCAAAGTTGAAAAAAAACAAACATGCAGGACCGTAACCGGTTACGCCCTGACCCGTAACGGGTTACGGTCAAGACAATAGCAAAATGAGAGAAGGAGAGCGTTTTCGTAACCGGTTACGGTCTGGCACGTAACGGGTTAAGCTGTAAACAGTGGCCAGCATAACAACCCGTAACGGGTTACGGTTTGGCACGTAACGGGTTACGCTGTGCAAAAAACAGTGAAAACACATCTCGTAACCGGTTACGGTCCAGCACGTAACCGGTTACGCTGTAACAGAATTGAAAAAAAACAGTTTCTACAGCATTTCAAGCCTCCTATACATGCATTGATCAACCAATTTCATCATGTACGAATTAAACTCGATTTGCACAATGTTATGAGCTTCAAACAACCACAATTAGGCATCAATCCACATAGATTTCAAGTCAACATCATTGATTATCAAGCAACAAATTCATACAAGCATTGTATCAAACACATAGTGCATCAAACTTGTATCCACATGCAATTGCAAGCAAAGTGTCAATGAATCTAACATTTAATCATCATCAACATCAATTAAGCATCATCAACCACTAGATCTAGCATTCGAATCATATTAACATCAACAATTAAGCACTTAATTCAAGGTTCAAGGCTTACCGAATGAAGATCTAAACCGACGCGCGAACACGAACACGACACGAACGCGAACGCGAACACTAACGAGATCGAAAAGCGAATCCGGAAGAAGAAATGAGAGTGTGATGCGCGAGAATAGAGGAGGGGAGAGCGAATCCGAACTCGAGATCTTGAACTTCAATCCATATTGCTCTTGATTCTTGATGAAAGTTGATGAATGCTGATGAAAGTTTTATAGAATTTGTGGTTTTGATCTTTGAAAATTGAGAGAGAAATGAGAGAAAGTGTTTGTGAAAATTTTGGATGAAGGGAAATTATGAGAGTCCTTTTTTGATTTGTGAAGAGCAAAAGTTTATATATTGTCAACGCGAAATATCCAAATTGCCCTCGGTGCGTCTTATTTTGGCTCGTTTTTAAGGAAAATCGGTTCGGCTCTGAATTCCGGAACGAAACCAATGCCATTATGAAGATGACCAAATTCGTGATTCGTCGCCGCAAGAATCATCTCAATCCGATAAGCGATGAAGAAAATACGTCCGTTTGAATGACGAGAAACGCCGATTCATCTGGTGCGACTGTGCAGAATTTTGTGCGTACCGCTCAAAGAACTCGATAAAACTCGATCTTCGGCTCAAAATATGAACAAGCATGTGTGACGAAGAATCGAAGCTAACGAAATTTCCGAGAAAATGCCGCCAGAATGGACTTCACACGATAAAAATCGAAGGAGTTATGAATTTTCGAACTCGGCGCGACATACCCGAAAACACACTTTTCACCGAAAGATTACGCCGTTCTTTAAAATGCTGGGAGTTTTCAGTGCATAATCTGTAACGCCCCAGACTGCTTTCAGGATGATCGACTGACCCCACAGACCAACACGGGTCTTTTCAGCATGTTTTGACCTCACTCACACGCTTTCCGGGAAACTTCCCAGAAGGTCACCCATCCCAATCCTACTCCAAGTCAAGCACGCTTAACTGTGGAGTTCTTATGGAATGGGCTACCGAAAAGAAGATGCATCTTGTTGATATAGGTAGTACCCAACAATCCTTATAAGCTTTCCTTCAACCATGCAGTCCCATACCTGCACAGCCTCAGAATCCCTCTCATTCCGATGTGGCGACCACCATTGCCCACTTCGGCCTCAGGTGTTCCATGCGGTGTAACCACCCCCCGCCTTCTTCGGCCTCGAGTGTTACATGCCCACCAGCTTCCGCATGGTTCGTCCTCGAACCACATCGTACCGGGAGAGGTCTGGCTCTGATACCATTTGTAACGCCCCAGACTGCTTTCAGGATGATCGACTGACCCCACAAACCAACACGGGTCTTTTCAGCATGTTTTGACCTCACTCACACGCTTTCCGGGAAACTTCCCAGAAGGTCACCCATCCCAATACTACTCCAAGTCAAGCACGCTTAACTGTGGAGTTCTTATGGAATGGGCTACCGAAAAGAAGATGCATCTTGTTGATATAGGTAGTACCCAACAATCCTTATAAGCTTTCCTTCAACCATGCAGTCCCATACCTGCACAGCCTCAGAATCCCTCTCATTCCGATGTGGCGACCACCATTGCCCACTTCGGCCTCAGGTGTTCCATGCGGTGTAACCACCCCCCGCCTTCTTCGGCCTCGAGTGTTACATAATCAGCCAACGGTCCGAACATATGAAATCTTGGTAATGATGGTACGGAGCTCCAGTTAAATTTTCGAACGAATCCGACGAGCGGATTGTGATATATGAATTTTACGAGGCCCGAAACTCTACATTCAGCACCATTTTTCACTATGAAATCTCAAGAAATTTGTAAATCTGACAACCTTCCTCAAAGAATTGGCCTCCGAGCTGAAGACAAAATTTGTAGATATTGTCGAAATAGTCGGGCCAGCGCGAGAATTCAGCTCATATCACTTTCAGAATAAGACTTGTGAATTTTCTCGTATTTCCACTATTTAGACCATTTTTCACATTGCGCTTCTTTAAAATCACCAGAACTTTTTATTGTTATTTTCTTCAATTTTTGAATGACGAAATAAGCGTCATTATTAACTTATAGCTCAAATAAAGAGGGCAAATTTTGGGGTGCAACAAACTTCCAGATTTTTAATTGAGGTGGTGGTGTTTCTGTGGTTGTTTCTTCTTGGAACTGAGAGCATTGCCCAGCCAATCTTTCAATTGCCACTTCCCACTCTGCCTTCTGGGTGCCTTGTTGTTGTTGATCTTTCCAAGCAAAATTTGGATGATTCTTCCACCCTGGATTATAGGTGTTAGAATACGGATTGTTTTGCCTCAAGAATTTGATTTCTTCAATTTGCTTGGGAGTAGCAACGCAACACACAGTTTGGTGAGGGCCATTACGAATTTCACAGATTACAGGTTGAGCTTGTTGGACTTGAGAAACCTGTTGAGTACCTATATTCATAGCCTTTAATCTCTTTTCTACCTCTGCAGCTATAGCATCTTCAACCCGTATTTTTGAAGTTTCCAGCTTAAGATCAATGATTCCTTCCGGTTTGCTAGCACACCTGTCGTACAACTCCAAATGCTCATTTGTAGCTATTGCTTCAATGATTTTTATGATGTCGGAGGCTGTTGTGAAATTTGTTGAGCCTCCAGCTGCTGTATCAATCAACTGTTTTATTTTCATTCTGAGTCCATTGACAAATACTTGCATCTGTTCAGTCTTGTCCATATTATGAGTGGGACATGCTACTAGAACTCTTTTGAATCTTTTGTAAGCATCTCCTAAGGGTTCACCCTCCTTCTGCTTGAAGTTCAGGATGTCATACCTCTTCCTTATAAATACAGATGCAGGAAAATACTCATTTAAGAAAGCTTTTTCCATCTCTTCCCATGATGTAATGCTGCCCGCTGGAAGGGAATAGAACCACTCTTCTGCTTCTTCTACCAAGGTGAATGGGAACATTCTCAGCTCCTTTGCCTCTTCTGTATGACCTTCGATTTTTAAAGTTGTACTCATGGTCAGAAACCTCTGTAGGTGCTTTTTTGCATCTTCATTAACCTATCCGGTGAAAGGTTTACTTTCAAGCTGATTTATCGTGCTCGGATGCAGTTGAAAGTTAGCAGCGTTCACCGGTTGGTTGACAATAGTTAGTCTCCCTCCCGGTGTGTTTCTAGCACCATAGTCTCCGAGAAGCCTCTCAGGAGGAGGAGGATTTTCACCCATAATTTCTGGTTCACTTTCAGATTCTGAACTTGAATGAACTGTAATCACTTCTTCCTCGGATTCCAGTTTAGCTTGACGAACTTGTCTGCGCCTTGCGTGCAAAGTCCTTTCAATTTTTGCGTCAAAAAGAAATTCAGCTGAGGCCTTACCTCGCATACACAGATTAGACAAATATCAAAATAGCAAGTGTACTATTTTGCCTCTTGTAATAATAGGGAAAATTCCCCAAATATCGATCTCAGGGACTGCGCAGGAATAATGAGTTCAATTCAAGGTTCAATTAAACACAAACTTCAATTGGGTGTTGTTTGGTGATTATCACTTAGCGAAAAACAGAATAAGCAGTAAATGAAATTGACTTTTTAACAAATATGAGTAACATGCTAGGGATAGTGGATGATTGATAATGTAACAACTCTGAAATTTCTATTGCAACAACTTATTTTCAATAATCAATTACCAGTTCTTAAGGTTGTTTGATCCTAAGTCCTTAGTGAACAAACATTTGATCCTTCATCCTAAATCCTAAGTCCTTAGAAATTTATGATGAAATCAAGGAATTAAGTTATCAAGAATATCCGGTTGCTATAAGGTATTCCTAGTCCTAGGTAATATCTATTATAACATATTCTTATGAAAGCATTATCAATGGTGGTCCGACCTAAATGATAATCATACATCAATTCCAATTTGTCCGAAAGGAAAAGCTTTAAAAACATCAAGAGAATAAATTAACAATAGAAAACATGATAGTTATCGCAATTGCAAACTCAGAGTCATTACAAAGTGAAATCAGAGCCACCCCCTAGCATTGGGGGGTTTAGCTACTCATAGTATTCAAAGAAAACACAATATTAAATAAAGACATTACAAGAAATTGGAGGAGATTGAATCTTCAATTGCTTCCGTTCATGAAGATCTTCTTCTCTCCCAAACCCTTGCTCTCTCCAATCTTCTCTTGTATTCTTTTCTCTAATCCGTCAAAAGTTCCTCCCTCCTTACACAAACTTCATTTAAATAGTATTAGCATCAGTCTCAGTGTCAGCAAAAAGTACAAAGTACCCTTAATACAAGACAGAGTAAAACAGATCAAAAAGTGAAGTTTCTGTCCACATCCATCTACACGGGCCGTGTTGATTAACACGGGTGCCCGTGTTGATTTTTTGACTCACGTGGCTTTTTTTCTTTGCTGCAGGCCCATCAACACGGGCAGTGTTGATTAACACGGGCGCCCGTGTTGATTCACTGACTGATGTAAGGTTGAAACTGTGCGCAGACCTATCAACACGGGCCATGTTGATTAACACGGGTGCCCGTGTTGATTCACTGTTTTCAGCTCGTTCACTCCTTCCCTGAAGCTTTCAACACGGGCCGTGTTGATGTACACGGGTGCCCATGTTGACCTCCTGATTCTTCAACAATTCCCATCTTTCAGCCTTCCGGAGTCCCCTAAGTCCTGTCATTAGTTCCTCTGATCACACGCATCAACCTACAACACGAACACTACCAAACAAAGGCATAAAGAGGATCTCTTGACATAAACTTTAAACCAAATGCAATGCAATACTATAAATTAATAAATATGATAAACTTAACTTAAAAAGCAATAAAACAACCTAATATGTTACCGAGATGATGAATTTGTGCCGGATGAAAGTCATAACTTAATAGAAATGGTGATCGATCACTCACCTCACATGCTAAAAGCTTTCACGTTACACACACTAAGAAGCATGTGACACAACCTAGAAAATATCATGTTGCTCAACCTAAGGAATATCATGTTGTACCTCCTGTAAATTATCATGCTAAACCCAAGTTCAATCAGAACTTGAGGAAAACTAACAAGAAAGAACCCAAGAAAATGTGGGTACCTAAGGAGAAGATAATTTCTGTTGCAGATATCCTTGGCAGCAAAGAAGAAAAAGCAAAGCATGTCATGGTACCTGGACTCTGGGTGCTCGCGGCACATGAGGAAGAAGGTCTATGTTCCAAGACCTGGTGTTTAAATCTGCTGGAGAAGTTAAATTTGGAGGAGATCAGAAGGGCAAGATAATTGGCTTTGGAACCATAAGTATTGGTAACTCTCCTTCTATAACTAATGTTCTTTTGGTAGATGGATTAGCTCATAACTTATTGTCCATAAGTCAATTAAGTGACAATGGTTATGACATAATTTTCAATCAAACGTCTTGCAAGGCTGTAAGTCAGAAGGATGGCTCAATCCTATTTACAGGCAAGAGAAAGAACAACATTTACAAGATTGATCTTCAAGATCTTAAGAATCATAAGGTAACTTGTCTTATGTCTGTTAGCGAAGAGCAATGGGTCTGGCACAGAAGATTAGGCCATGCTAGTTTGAGAAAGATTTCTCTGATTAACAAACTAAATCTGGTCAGAGGACACCCAAATCTGAAATATAAATCAGATGCTCTTTGTGAAGCATGTCAGAAGGGAAAGTTCTCCAAACCTGCATTCAAGTCTAAGAATGTTGTTTCTTCCTCTAGGCCGCTAGAACTTTTGCACATTGATCTGTTTGGCCCAGTCAAAACAGCATCTGTCAGAGGGAAGAAATATGGATTAGTCATCGTAGATGATTATAGTCGCTAGACATGGCTAAAGTTCTTGAAACACAAGGATGAGTCTCATTCAGTGTTCTTTGACTTCTGCACTCAGATTCAATCTGAGAAAGAGTGTAAAATCACAAAGGTCAGAAGTGATCATGGTGGCGAATTTGAGAACAGATTCTTTGAGATTTATTTCAAAGAAAATGGTATTGCCCATGATTTCTCTTGCCCTAGAACTCCACAGCAAAATGGAGTTGTAGAGCGAAAGAATAGTACTCTACAAGAAATGGCCAGAACCATGATCAACAAGACCAATATGGCTAAGCACTTTTGGGCAGAAGCAATAAATACTGCATGTTATATTCAGAATAGAATCTCTATAAGACCTATTATTAATAAGACTCCTTATGAATTGTGGAAGAACAGAAAGCCCAACATTTCATATTTTCATCCTTTTGGATGTATTTGCTATATTGTGAACACTAAGGATCATCTGAGTAAGTTTGATTCTAAGGCACAAAAGTGTTTCCTTCTTGGATATTATGAACGCTCAAAAGGCTACAAAGTATACAATACTGAAACATTGATTGTTGAAGAATCAATTAACATCAGATTTGATGATAAGCTTGGTCTTGAAAAGCCAAAGTAGTTTGAGAATTTTGCAGATATTGAAGTCTGTGACTCAAAAGCTGAAGAACCCAGAAGCAAAGGATCAGAAGATCAAGTTGCTGCTTCTTTAGAGAATCTCAGAATTTCTGAAGAACCAACTATTAGAAGATCTTCCAGACTCGCCTCTGCTCACTCAGAAGATGTCATTCTTGGAAAGAAAGAAGATCCTATCAGAACCAGATCATTCCTTAAGAACAATGCAGAAGGTCAATTAGGTCTTGTTTCTCTGGTCGAGTCAACTTCTGTTGATCAAGCTCTAGAAGATGCATACTGGATAATTGCCATGCAAGAAGAACTTAATCAGTTTACAAGGAATGATGTATGGGATCTTGTTCCTAGACCAAAAGGATTCAACATTATATGAACCAAGTGGGTCTTCAGATACAAGCTGAGCGAAAAAGGAGAAGTTGTAAGAAACAAAGCCAGACTGGTTGCTCAGGGCTATAGTCAGCAAAAAGGGATTGACTATACAGAAAACTTTGCACCAGTGGTCAGGAGTTTGCTAAGTCTATGCAGGCTGAGTTCGAGATGAGCATGATGGGAGAACTTAAGTACTTTCTTGGGATTCAAATCAATCAAACTTCTGATGGAACATATGTTCATCAAACCAAGTATGTGAAAGAACTTCTAAAGAAGTTTAATCTTTCTGAAAGCAAAGAAGCCAAAACTCCTATGCATCCAACGTGTGTCCTTGGTAAGGATGAGGTAAGTAAGAAGGTAGATCAGAAGTTGTATAGAGGTATGATTGGATCTCTTCTATATCTCACTGCGTCTAGACCTGATATTTTATTCAGTGTTTGTTTGTGTGCAAGATTCCAATCAGATCCTAGAGAATCTCACTTAACAGCTGTTAAGAGAATTCTGAGGTATCTGAAAGGTACTACTAATATTGGTTTAGTCTACAGAAGATCTAAAGAATACAACTTAGTAGGATTCTGTGATGCTGACTACGCTGAAGATAGAATTGAAAGAAAGAGTATTTCTGGAAGTTGTCAATTTCTTGGAAGTCATCTGATCTCCTGGTACAGTAAGAAGCAAGCTACCATTGCCCTCTCTACAACAGAAGCAGAATATGTTGCTGCTGCTGGATGTAGTACACAGATGCTCTGGATGAAGAGTCAGCTAGAAGATTATCAAATATATGAGAGTAACATTCCTATCTTCTGTGATAATACTTCTGCTATCTGTTTATCTAAAAATCCAATCTTACATTCCAAAGCTAAACATATTGAGATTAAACATCACTTCATTAGGGACTATGTTCAGAAGGGTGTTCTTTCTTTAAACTTTGTGGATACAGACCATCAATGGGCTGATATCTTTACAAAACCCCTTGCTGAAGATAAGTTTAAGTTCATTCTGAAGAATATCAGTATGGACTTATGCCCAGAATGAGAAGATGAGAAGTTCTGACGTATGGATTAGTTCTGAAATGATTTTGTTTTATCTTCTTATAAGAAGTTCTGATATTGATCAATTAGAAGTTCTGATTTTGTTATTCTGTTCACTCTATTTGGACAAGCATGCGTGCAGTTGATGAGACGCCGCCCTAGGTAACTGTGCAAATCATTTCAAATATTACGTTATCTCTCCTAACGTCACTTTTCATTAAATGCATTTCTTTCTCATTCTGTAACCGTGTTCATTCAAACACATATTGCATATTATTTCAAATCCATCTCTATATAATCACATTTTCATAACATTTCATTTCTTTACATTCTCTCTCTTCATTCATTGTTTTTATTCATCTCTCTCTTTTTCGTTCTTGCATAAACCCTAGTTTCTAAACCGAATCTCAGAGTGAATTCATGCTTTCATCCTCAAGTACTCAAAACAAAATGTCTTCTGCACATCTTGTTCAACACAAATATGGATATCATCCCTTGAAGACTTGTTCTATTCCATATGATAAACTGGAAGTTTTATGCGAAACAATGGTGGATTTTGAAAATCTGTTGGAACATGATTTCAAAACCAAGGCTGCAATGCTGGTTCAAGGTTGGTCAAACTACTTTGAAATATTGGTTGGACCAGTTTATCCTCTCTTGGTTAAGGATTTCTGGACTCATGCAACAGTTACTCCAACTGCTATCATCTCCTTCGTCTTAGGGCATGAAGTTGTTGTGACTGAGAAGATGATAAGGAAGCTGTATGATCTTGATGACACAGATGGAATCTCAAGTGCTCTTCCTGGTAGAGTTGATTGGGTGAAAGTTGATAGAGAATTGTTTTCCTCTGAATCTGCATCTCATCTCACTACTTCTTTAAAGCCTTCCTATAGAATTTGGGCTGAGATTATTCTGGGATCTATCTATCATAGAAAGCGATCACTTACTGCTACATATGTAAATCAGGATCAGAAGTATGTACTTTTCTGCATTGGAAAAGGTATACAAGTTAATCTCTCTAACATTCTCTTTCAACATTTGAAGACAAATATTGAAGAATCAAGAGATGAAGAACGTAAGAAGAATCCAAATTTCAAGAAGAACACTATTCCTCTTGCCAGAATGATTTCAGATATTCTGATAGAAAATGACTTGATGCATGTTCTGAGAGCTGTTGGTTCACCCAAGTTCTTAACTGTCATCCAAGGACACATTCTGAATGCCTTTGATTTACAAAGGATGCAACTGATTCAGAAGGTAACTTCTATTCCAAGAATATTTCCAGACATTCTGACTAGAAGAATCCCTGTTGAGAGTTTCTCTCACATGTTCAAAGAAGATCTAGACAAGTCTGTTAAGCGCTATTTGAAGTCATGTGCAAAAGCTCAAACTTCTGTAGATCCAACGTGGATTTGTGGAAGAACTCTTCCATCTCTGGATGAGTTGAGAAAGAAAGAAAAGAAGAAGAAAGAAAAGAAGTTGAAGAGAAAGGCCTCAGAAGCAGGACCTAATACTAAGCCAACTAAGAAGCAGAAGCAACTCTACGATCCTCTCAAGGTACAATCTGATGAATACCTTGAAAAGCGTATTCATAAAGCTTTTCGTGTAGATTATCCCACCTGTTCCTCTCAGAAAAAGCCTCCTCCTTCTGAATCCCATAATTCTTCCACCATTCCAAGCAGTTTCCAACCACCTCCTTCTACACAAATTCTGAATCCTCAACCACTAAATGCCATTCCCCCAACACCTTCTGAAAATTCATCTTCATCCACCTTCACCACAAATTCTCCACCTTCTTTAACCCGTTCTTTACCTTCAAGAAAATCCAAACCCTATTGCCTTCTGTACCCCGATTATTGTTTCACCTTTAACCCTCCTGAACCCTCTCTTGATATCTGCTTTGATCTGCTCAAGCTTAAGTTCATAACTAGGATGGAAACTTTGAAAGCTGCTCATGACTCCAACTTGGATCATGTTGCTATTCGAAGCTTATGGAATATCTTCAAGAAGGACTTTCAGATTGATGCTCTGAACATCCAGAAGAAATGCTTGGCTGAAGCACCTGGTTCTCCTGGCTATTTCTTAGAAGTTGATGATGGTAGGTACTATCATTCAATCAGAAATTGGAGATCTCTTGAAGAGAAAGAGTTTGTTGATGAGCTTGAGGAAGTACAGCCTCTTATGGTGGTATGGAAGCCTCAGTTTCATGTTCTGACTGGAGACTTTCAGTTTCTATTCAACTGGCCAAGGGAGAATCCCTCAGAGAAAGCACCAGATATGGTATATCTAGAAGTTGAATACCCATCAGAAGTTGCTGGTCCTACACCTCCAAGGAATCTGGCTGAGATCCTTCTGGCTCTGGCAAATTCTGATATCCCTGCTCCAGAATATGCTGAAGATGCTTCTATGTCAAAAGCTGCTGCTGAGACTCAAGATGCTGAGCATCATCCTGCTGAGAAACTTCCTGTTCAGGAAAATCTAGATGATGTTCTCATGATAGAAGCTGCTGTTGAGCATGCTGTTCCTTTGAACGATAGCTGTGAAGCTTCTTCTGCTGGACCTTCTGTTCTGGTGAGCACTATCAAGGCTCTTCAACAGAACCAAGCTGATCTTGCTTCTCGTCTGGATAAGCATGAGGAAACTCACGAACAATTCAGATCCTTTATGAAGAAGCAAACGGAAAGCACTTCTGAGATTCAAAACCTTTTGGCCAAGATAGCTTCTAAGCTGGGCTAGTCGTAGTCTGTTGGTCTTAGTTGTTTTCTTTTGTTTTTGCATCTGTTTCTTGCATCTGCTTGTATCTTCTGATATTTTGTTGAATCAATGAAATATTATCTTCTTCTCTCATATTGTTTGTTTTTCATCTGAATATTTTATATGCTTTTTGATGTTATGACAAAAGGGGGAGACATTCTGAAATATTTTATATTTTAAGTCTCAACATTCCTAACATTATTTGCAAGTTCTATGTATGTGATATTTTTTGCAGGATTGAAGACATTCTGAAAAAGCTCAACATGAGAAGCAAATACATGGGAAATGCAATTCTATGCAGAAGCATGTTCTTGGAATTTGAAGCAAGCTTAGTGCTGTGAAGCTTCAAGATCAGAAGCAAGAAGGAAGAATGTTCTGATTTTCTCGTAGCAGAATATGCTCTAACACATTCTTATTCCTCATATGTTCTGATATATATTCTTTTTAAGAGCTTATCAAAGTTTGCTCTGATAGTCTTTCTAGCATTACTCTGATACATGTTCTTTCTTAAAAGAATGTTCTGATTCATTCATGCTCTGACTTTTGTCGTCTAGTTTGTTCTGAAACATTTCAGGATGTAAAGATGCTTTGATGATGCTCTGGTACATTCAAGAATGTTCTGATACAATCAAGCATGACATGATTCAAGAAGAAATTCAAAGCTCTGAAGCTGTCCTATGGAAGCAAGAAGCAGAAGCTCTGAATGTTCTGAAGTTCTAGGCAAATGTGAACGTCTCGACTGAAATGGAAAATACTCAGGGAAGTATTTTATTTATAAATTCTTCCAGTATTTATTTCAGGGGGAGATTGTTAATCTCGAGGGGAGACATATTCACACATTATGTTTATATGCTTATGATATAACTGTGTAATTGTCTTTAGTCATCTGATATTCTAATTGCAAATTCATATCAATTATATATGTTTTTGTCATCATCAAAAAGGGGGCAGATTGTTAGAACAAGAATTGTTCTGATCAATATTCTTAGTTTTGATGATAACAATGTATATGAATTTTGTATAAGACAATGTGGTACTCTAATCCTATGCATTTTCCATTTCAGGAAATATATGATGAGTATGCAGAATTCAGCACAAGAAGCACTGACTCAAAAGGTTCAAGTATGCAACATCAGAACATGCTCTCGCAAGACATCAGAAGATGGTCAAGCAGAATCAGAACATGGTTTATTGAAGCATCAGAAGAACTTGAGTTCAGAAGCAGAAGCACTGAAGTTCTTATGGTATCACGCTAGAAGCACTTCAAAGTCAGAAGACAAGAAGATGCTCTGCACCAAGCTGAATGACTCTGATATTCAAACATTGTATCTACAAAGATCAGATCAGAAGCAAGTACAAGATGGCAGGCTACGCTGACTGAAAAAAGGAACGTTAGAAGCTATTAAAGGCAAAGTCAGTTAAAGTAGGAAAAGCAAGGCTCGAGGTAGTTGACAAAAGAGTGAAACATTAAATGCAATGCTGTACGGATCACGCAACGCATTAAATGCTCCCAACGGTCATCTTCTCAAAACGCCTATAAATAGAAGTTCTGATGAGAAGCTGAATACACAACTCTTGCCCAAAAATACAGAAACGCTGTCAAATTCAAAAGCTCTCAAACTTCATCTTCAACCTCACACTACTTTTCTAATATCTTAGTGAGATTTAAGCTTAGAACTTAAGAGAAATATCACAGTTGTGATTATAGCTTATTAAGAAGCACTGTAATACTCTTGTAAGAATTTGTTTACATTAATTTGTAAAAGGTTCCTAGAGTGATCAAGGTGTGATCAGAATACTCTAGAAGACTTAGAAGGTATCTAAGTGGAAAACCATTGTAATCAAGGTTGATTAGTGGATTAAATCCTCAGGTGAGGTAAATCACTCCAAGGGGGTGGACTGGAAGAGTTTCGTTAACAACGAACCAGGATAAAAATTATTGTGCAATTATTTTTATCTTAAGAGTTTTTAAAGTTACACTTATTCAAACCCCCCCACCCCTTTCTAAGTGTTTTTCTATCCTTCACTAGGTACAGCAAAAACACATTTGGATAACTTGGCATAAAATTGGTTAGATAAAAGCAACTTTAAAATCAACTTTAAATGATGTGCATGGTCAGATAGTGAATAACTATAAATGAGAATATCATCAAAGAAAACTAACACAAATCGTCTCAGACATGGTCGCAGAAAATCGTTCATGGCTGATTGAAAAGAACTAGGAGCATTAGTTAAGCCGAAGGGCATCACCAAAAACTCATAGTGTCTATCAAACGTTCTGAATGGAGTCTTATGAGTGTCCTCTTGTGTCACCCGAATCTGGTGGTAACCGGATCGCAAATCAATCTTAGAAAAAATAGTTGTTGAACCCAATTCATCAAAGAGTTCATCTATTGTTGGTATAGGGAAACAGTCATGAATTGTAACAGCATTAAGAGCTCTATAATCCACACAAAATCTCCAAGAACCATTTTTTTTCTAACCAAAAGCATCGGGGAGGAATATGGGTTGTTACTCGGTTTAATAATCCCCTCATTGAGCATATCTTTGATAATTGTAGTCATTGCGTCTTTTTGGGAGTGAGGGTAGCGGTATGGTTTAACATTAATTGGAGGAGTGTTAGGAAGTAGAGGAATTCGATGGTCATGGGGGCGGGCTGGGGGTAGGCCTTGGAGTTTGATAGGGACTTTTGGGCAAATACCAGAACAGTCCAATTTAGAACTGTTGCCAACCATGACTGTAAAATTTGGAATTGGGTGTGTTGGGAGTTTCAAATGGTGGGCAATGTGTGGCTGTAGCATATTGTGTGTACTTCCTGTGTCGATTAAAACTGCAACAGCAAGACCATTGATGGATCCTTTGAATTTTAAAGTTTTTGGGGAAAAATGACCATTGGCAGCTTGGGGAGAGAGTTGGAAATAAGTTTCATTCTGGTCAAAAGTACTCTCAAGTGCGTCACACTTATCAACATTTTTTAAGGAGGGTGCTTCCCCATCTTCCACCAATAAGAGAAATTTTCCTGTTGTGCATTTATGGCCTGGAATAAATTTCTCATCGCAATTGAAGCATAACCCTTGGGCACGACGTTCTTGTAATTGACTATTGGATATTTTTCGTATGGGTAGTGTGGTTGGTTGGGTAGGAGTTGGTGATTTTGTGGCTAGTATGAATTTAGTTGGGGTGGAAGAGGGCGGTGTGGGTCTGGTGGAATTAGAAAAGGGTTTTTGGAATTTGGGCATTGCATCTCTTAATTTGGATTCAACTAGCTTTGCAAGCCCAATTACTTGAGATATGGAAGTGGGTTTGAGAATAGCTAATTCATTCTGAATTTCAGGTATTAATCCTGAAAGAAAACAATTAAGGATTGCATCTCTAGATAAGCCAACGACCTGATTTCCCAATTTCTCAAATTGGGCTTAGTATTCAACAACAGAATTGGTTTGTTTAAGTTTGAACAATTCAGCTTGGTGATTGGCATAAGTGGATGGCCTTAAACGTAGTTCTAATGCTTTTGTAAAGGAAGTCCAATCCACTAACTCATGATTTTGGTGCATCCATTTAAACCAAGCTAGGGCTTCTCCCTTCATGTAAAAAGACATCATAGCTAAGCAATTTTCAGCCGGTAGATTATAAAAAGTAAAGAATTGTTCTGCTTGGAACAACCATTCCAAGGGCTGTGATCCATCAAACATGGCAAGTTCTAGTTTAGGGGTGCGGAAAGTTGGAAGTGTGGGATTTTGGGAGTTTTGAGAATGTTGGGGAAAAGGGTTTTGGGATAATTGGGGAATAGAAAAAGGGGGCTGGTAGTAAAAACAGCGAGTGCAGTATAATAGGGAGGGTCCATGTATGGGTGGGTGGGAAACAATCTGTGATATGGGAAAAAAACTGATATGGCTATTTATTATTCTTTCAAGAAAATAAAAATAAAATCTAAAATACACTAAGGTACTATCTAATATGGCTATTGACTAACCCTAAATCTCTTACCCATAGCGCCATTGGTGGTGGCGTGTACCAGAGTTATTAATCTCGGATAGCGTAGCGAAGCGACCGACTCCCAAAAGTGGGAATAGTGGAGTCCCGGATAGCAGGATATTTTTTATTGACTTTTTAAAATTGACTATTTTTTAGACTAAATATATAAATAATATAAATAATTTATAAAAAATAACCCTTTTATAAAAATCAAATTAGTAAAATAATGATAATGGATAAAAAAACTTAACTATTTATGAGTGTATAACTATTGTTAACTTAATTTTATGTTATTTTATTAACTTACAACACTATACAACTGTACAGCTATAACAAAAAGGGCTATATTATCAAATTCTTTTTATAATAGTTGTATAGAGGATTATAGTGAGTTATCAGATTCATAGCTGTAACACATTAATAAAAAATACAATAATAAAGTTTTATGTTATCAATGTTGTTATCTCCTCTTCCTCTTCTTTTTATCTAGCTCTTCTTAAAATAATAATAAAATTTTATGGTTATCAGACACGTTATCTACTCTTTCCCTTCTTTTCATCTACCTCTTCTTAAAATAATAATAAAGTTTTACGGTTATCAATGCAGACATGTTATCTACTCTTTCTCTTCTTTTCATTTACCTTTTCATCTACCTCTTCATCTTCCCCTTCTTTTCATCTACCTCTTCTTAAAATAATAATAAAGTTTTACGGTTATCAATGCAGACACATTATCTACTCTTCCTCTTCTTTTCATTTACCTTTTCATCTACCTCTTCATCTTCCTCTTCTTTTTATCAATGCAGTTGCGTTTGCGTAACTGAAGAGCTCCCCAGAAAAAAGTTTTTTTTAAAAAATGGATCGGAGCCGCTCCGCCCAGGAACGACCCGCGACCTGGGAACGCGACTGTCATGGGCGCTTTACCATCTCCGCTACTGCACTCTGCATCTCGCGCGGGTGAGGGCTGCGCAGCTCCAGGACGCCGCTATAGCAGTCGTCGCGGCTGGGAATGACATCTCTGGCGTGTACACATAAAAAAATCATACATTGGAAGTTTGATTATTTATGTAAATTTTTTGAAAAGCTGATTATTTGAGTATTTTGTTTAAAATACTGGTTATTTTAAATTAAAAAAAAAATCCTCAAATGAAACCGTTCAAAATAGCCTTAATTATTACCGTAACAGCACACTATCATATTGCTAGGGAGATTTTTTTCCTTCTCCCATTAGTACTTAAAACTCTTTTTTTAGGATCTTGAAATAAATTTACTATTTTTAAAATCCTAACCATTGCCCTGAGGACACTGGTTAGCATTTTCCTTTTTTTTACTACATTACCCTTATTCAGTACATTTTCGTACTGAATATATTTTTGAATAACTTGTTTAAAACTACTTCATGTGCAATTTAGATCGGGGATATGGTTAAGCGTTTAGTTAATCATATTTTTACACAGCTAATGTGAACACCGTGTAAATATAACCCTTGAATAATTATTATAAAAAACCACAACAGTATACAACTACAGTATAGGACACCTATTAAGGTGTCAAAATAACTTTCCCGTTATAATAATTAGCTAACCACAATAAGTTTTTCCTTTAGGAGAGAGCAATTACCATCATTATCTTTACAAGTTTCTACAAAATGTCATGCAACATGAACAATACATGAGTTGATTTGAGCAGCAGGCCCTGATTTGAGTTGAGATGAGATAAGCTCGTGTCTGTGATCCTTCTACGAGCACAACCAGCAGCAGCATAAGTAACTAACTGATATCTGGTTTCTTCAAGTTCAAACAATTATCTGTTGCTTGGCTATACAACTCTTGAACTTGATTTAATTCTTTCTCTGGCATCAAAAATCCAAAGAAAATGTTATATGTTAGGTTGAATCTACCTTTTACTTAAATAAAGAACCAGTGTAAAAACCAAACAAGGGTAAACATGTATATTGTTTTGTTATTATTCCATTTGCAGTACTAAAAAAAAATGTTAATTAAAGTTCTCATGGTTTGAGGAAGGTGAGAAAAAGAGAGAAGTTTCTATCAGTTATCACAAAATTAAAATATGGGAATTGACTTTTTATCAAGATTGTGTCTTCCCACGTAGCCTCTTCTGCAGTTCTACCAGCCCGCTGTATCAGCACATGTTGCACTAAATCACCTCCCCTGCCAGTGATACGGGCTGCTAATACCTCTCCCGGTTTAAACATTCCAGCACAATATCCTTCCATATCCTGTGACAGCTCCTGCTCTACAACAACGACGCATAGAAGACCAGATGCATTCCTGATCTCTCTGGAAACTTAAGCTTGCACCCCACCTTGCTACTAGTTTCGCGTTGATACGCGATGCAACTGATTTTTGACTGTGCAGCCGTAGCATAAAAAAAATCTCCTACTCCTAAATTGTGATCACTCCTTTTGTAATCAGCAAACTGTTTCATCCTGCCCTGTGCCCGATGGAGGTGGAGTTTCAGTTGCCTCAACGCCTCATCTCAATCACTCAATTCCTTCTGAACAGCCTCCACCCTTGTCTGCTCTGCCACCATCAGTCTGGTAATGGTTATTGGTTGGTGGCTTCCTTCTGTATACTAACTCAAATGGGGTGCAACCTGTAGCAGCGTGAAAAGTGGTGTTAAACCAGAATTCTGCCCACAGTATCCAAGACAACCATGATCTAGGATGATCAGCGATGACACAACAAAGGTACATCTCTAAAGAACAATCCACCACCTCCATTTGTCCACCCGTTTCCCTGCAAACGAAACTTCTCCCTCCAGAAATTACTGACAAAATCGGATCACGGTCACTAACAATGGATATTGGCATGCCAAGCAAACGGATCATCTCTTTTGCTAAAGACCTCTGCTACTGTCCGTGCAGTGTAAGGATGTATTAAAGGCACGAAGTGACAATACTTAGTGAGAAAGTCCATCACTACCAAAACAGCTTTATACACCCTTGGATTTTGACAACCCTGTTATAAAATCCATTGAATTTTTTTCTCATGCTGCTCCCAGAATTGAGAGCGGTTGCACCGTTGCAGCAGACCCCCAGGTGAAGTAGCTAAATGTTTTTATGTTGGAAAGTGTCACATGCCCTTAAAAAATCTTCCTATACCCGATTCTCCATCCCTACCCAATAAATAATTGTTTCCAAACGCCTATATCTACAGTAAAAACCTGAATGAATTCCATGTGGGGTAGTGTGATATTCTTCTAACATCTTAGGAATTAAAGATGATTGAGCATAAAGCACCAACTAGCAACCGCCCTTCGTTTAACAGCACTTCTTGATTGAGCATCGGGGATAGAATTTGCAAACGTGACATTCAGTGTAGACAACTCTTGCTAGAGATTTTTGACCTTGGCTTCAATTACTTTCTTTGTTGGCGGCATTCAATTGGTATCTCCTCAATTCTGATCCCTCGGAAACATATCCGGCAGGTCGGACCATGTTAGGTCCTGAAGAAATCAGTTAAAAAATCGATGCAGAAACAGAGAATAATAGACTATGGAGGGCTATAAGTATATAGACTTTTTGTCATCATATCTTGCCAGTGTTGTATCATACTATATATCTAGGCTTCTAGGTATTAAAGGTCATTAATTAACAGGAGAAACCAAATCACTAGCAAATTAATGTCCCCATATAACTGCAGCAGTATAGCGTATGAAATTCTCTTAACCTAAACAAACCAATTTGATATTTTCAATTCAATTTTCTTAAACTTAACACTACTCTGCTATTTGCTATACATAAATATAATATACCCCAGGCATCTTTTTAAAAGAACATAACTTATGAAGAACTCAACAACTTTTTTTTACTTAACATGAATTACCATTTAATGTATTAGAGAACCCAAGATACCCAGAAAAAAAAATAGACAAACCTGCAGCTTCCAATTGCTTCTGAAGTTCTTGGCCTATTGCATCATTTTCAGCCTATAAGGTAAAATCAATAAAGAATGAAAAAGCCATAACATAACACTATTTGTTAAAATTAAACGAGCAGTTATAAACTATTGTCAATCAATAACATATAAAGAGCAGTCAGTGAGCTGAGAGTTTCTTACTTGTAGTTCTGCAATCCGCTTAAGCTGTGCCTCTTCACCTGTCTCAGATATTGGAAGCGACGCAACCAATGCATCAAACTGCAGAAGAAACAGCAGATATATACATATCAACGGACCCCGCTTTAGATTTCAAATGGAAGAAGTGTTTTAGATAGAAAATAGAATGCAGAATGCATAATGAGGTATAGCTTGACAAAATAAGAATTATTAGAAGAGCAGATTATTCAGCCCACTGTGAATAGCATAGTCTATTTTCATAGTTTAGTGATTCATTCAACTCTTAATGCGTTTGAAATAGAAAATTATTCACCAATTCTACAATACTACATAACCATATTCAACGCTTCTTAGAAACTTCCTAAACATAATTCAAACACCAACCTATTGGTTCCTTTTTATTGCGGACTAAAATGCTATGCTACAACATACCTGCTTAGCAGCTTTCACCAAAGAAGCACTCATCAGCTTTGGTTCTTCAGAAAAGTTTGCCCCATCCTCCGTAGGCTGTGCAGGTGGTGGTTCAGGGTAATTTGGCGCGAGCCGATTAGGAGGTGCATCCCTTTGCAATGTCCCAACCGTATTAAAAGCTAAATTTGCAATCGAATTAACTTGTTCTTGTAGCTGGGAGATTATATCCATTTCAAGCGCAACTTCCTAGTAGAAATTTTTACGTAATAGAGTTCAAGTTGTCAACTGCAAAATAAGAAATGCGTCAAAATAGATTACTTAGTCCATACTCCATAGTAACATAATTCACACTACCATGGGAACTGGGAACCAATTCATGTTACTTTTGCGAATTGGTTTGCACCAATTTGTGTCCCTTTCGCAGAAATTTCAATTTCAAGCACTTGACATCTAAGCAATTTATCAAACACTTGGTATACACTATATTAAAAAGGTGAAAACCCAATAACAACCGAGAAAGAATAGAAAATAGAAAATGCAGATTATAGAGTTAAATACACAACGTTATATAGAATATTAAAAAGAGTTTAACATTGAATGTTGTACCTGCAGGCGCAAATTCTCTTCTTCAAATCAATTTTTATTCTATAATAACAATTGATGTTTCAATTTTGCCCTTTTCAACGAAAAGACCATTGACAGTTGTGTAAGAGGTTCTAGAGCTCTCTAGGTTAAGGTACGGATGAAGTTGGAAAAATATGGGGGCAATTTAATTTGTTTTCCACTTAACTCATAAATTGAAAATGTTTTTTTTTTTTAATTTAATATTTTAATCTAGTAATATTTTTTTTAGAAAAAAAAATTGTATAAAATTATTTTACATCATCGGTTACTATCTTTAAATTAATATATTTAAAGAGAATTTCTCAACTAACCCCATACCCTTCTTACGCACCACCGAATTGATTATTTTGCACTCGTGTTTTCTGTAGATGCATATTCGGAAGCACCTTTTTTGTTTAACGTTGTTCTGTTTCGTAGATACACTTATAAAAGATCTATGTAGATGCATCTACGGAATCAACTCAGACCCAAAAATCCAGAGCAGAAACATTTTTAACCATAAAAGACATTGCATTGATTCATTGATTAATCAGCATTACAGAGAAAATTAAGAAAACTAAGAGATCTAAGAAATTACAATGGTTAAGACAATGTCATCTGTTCCATACATAATTTGAATGGAATCAATGTCGTATTTCACTTCATCCCACCAACGTTCAGTTTTTCTGGTTTCAAAAAAGGTCCTTGTTATAAGCCTCTGGATCCTTTTGATTTCTTCTCCGGGTTTGTACTCCCCCTCTAAAAAAGACATGATAGTCTTCTTGAGTTGGTCGAAGGAATGGATATTCTAAAACTTCACCGGCACGGGGGGTTTGACGAGAGAGAAAATGACATGCCCTTCCCTTATGCAGTATTCCGGTTCAGGATCGGGACGCTTCATTGATGTTCGGTGACATCCATCTGACTTAATGTGAGACATTTTGTGTGTGTTTAGGGTTTGTGCTTGCGTGTAATGCAAACCTAGAAACCTCAAATTTATAGAAGCCTTTGGAGACTATGGACCACACAATGTTTGTCCCAGAATATTCCGTAGATATATCCACGGAAAGGGCATAGATTTCTCCTTTCCGTAGATGCATCTACGGAAGTTTCCCCCTTCTTTCGCACAATATTGTTACAAACGGGTTTCTTTTTGCCGTATAATTATCCGATCTTCCTATCACCACACCAAAACCAAGGTTAGTTGCGTTCCTACGAATCCATGTTAACATGCTTTCACGATCATCAAAGTCTTAAGTTACCTCCGACATCTGTAACACCCGTATAATTTTAATATTGATTTAATTGGAATATTGAATTAATAATTAGAATTATTAGGGATTTTGGTGAAAATAATGAATAAATAATGGTTTATGGCTTTGGGCCATATGAGTAATTAGTAAAAGAAGGAGGGTGATTTTATAATCCTTTTTACTAAAATATTATTATTTTCATAAAACATTTGGAAATTGGGAAAAGAAGAAAGAACGTGAAAGAGCAAAGGGTTGAGAACACGAAGAACTGAAGGAGATCTGTAGAGGGAGAGACCAAAGATCAAGAACAATTATCTGAGGTAAGGGGGGGACTCTCCATTTAATCTCTATTATCGTGTTATGAGTAGTAATGTGGATTAGGAATATTGTTTGGTTGATTGATTCTAATTTCTGAAATATTCATCTGTGTTCATCATTTGGGTTTGAACTGTTAATCCCTAACAATTGATAGATTTAGGGTATGATGAATAGAATTGGTTGGAGAATCATATGTTATGGTTGTGAATGAATTCGTACACTGTTTAGATGCAATCTTTCTGGTTTTTGGACTCGAATTCGTAGACTGGTATGAGTAGAAACGAATGGGTCTTGGGCTGTCACGAATTCTGCAGATTACTGGGCATTTCTGGTGTTTCGCGTATGAAACAGTGCCATACGCGTATGGAATGAGGCTGATACGCGTATGGGGGACACTCCCAAGGGGCTATACGCGTATGATACGCAGTTGCCCTGTCCCAAATACCACGTACTGGCGTTTTACGTATGAGAGCGTATGAGGATGCTCATACGCGTATGGGAATTTTGAAAGAGGAAAATTATTCTGGTGATACGCGTATGGCAAGGCTGATACGCGTATGAGTTGGTTTCTAGGCCAATTAGAGTTCTGGTGAATTGCGTATGATACGCGTATGAGGCAAGGTGATACGCGTATGGACGCGTATGGGCCATATGATACGCGTATGGCTGCGTGTGTGTGAAATTTCTGTTTTTGTGATTTTTCTGGAAAGTTCGATGATGTGTAACTTTCGGTTGGTATGCCTGTTTGTGTACTGTTTGGGACTGTGTGAACCTTATGATGTGATTCTGTGGTTTACTGATGATTGAATATGTTGAATGATGTGATATATATATGAACATGCTTGTTATTGATGATGATGATGATGGTGATGAAATGAGTATAGTTGATGCTACTCATAAATTGGTAATGATGAAAGTATGTTATATATATGTTACATGCATTCATAAACATGAGCTGAATCCTATATGATGAGAGGATTGAGCGAGGGGCAGAATTCCCATTGTGTGGAATTTGTGCTGGCAGGGCCGTTTCTGAATTGATGATAGATCGGTCGGTGGATGATTCCACTGGTGATGATTGGTACCACATGCATAGTGTCAGTTTCATACATGTGCATGATTTGTTACAACATGATCGTATATGTTATGTGTTGATTGTCTGTTTATCTGTGGATTTATGAATGGTGATTGTCTGAATATGAAACGATTGGGTGAATGATATAACTATGATATGTTATTGTTTATGATGTGATAACATTGGTTAACTGTGATGAGACTCACCCTTACTTGTTGTCATTTTCAGATTGAGGATAGCGGCGCGACTTGGTGAGGATTAACTCATAAGTCGGTTTTTAGTTATAGTGTCGGTGTCATGCTCTGGTAGATGTAACACTGGGAACACGTTTGTCTTTGAGTTGGTATAACTCTATTTGGTTGTTGATTGAGTCAGATACATTATGAGGAATGTTGACTCTGTGTGTTTTCAATTCCGCTGTGTAAAACATGATTTATTTAATGAGTTATACATTCAGTTGTTTTCAGTGAATGCATGACAGGTACCGACGTGTGTTTATTTATCATTTATGAATTGTGATACCCCTTGCATGCTTACTCTGATTTATTAATTGTTTAATTGCCGCGGGTTATTAGAGGGGTGTTACAATAGTGGTATCAGAGCATAGTCGGTCGTTGTGACCAGAGTCTTAGTGTCAGTCTTCTGTGTATGCGACTAATACGAGTTATTGTCGATACTTTTGTTCTGACTGGGTTATTTGTGATTAAGCAGAACAATGGCTGGAAGAGGAGGAAGAAACGATGATGCTCTCGCTGAGGCTCTGGGCATGATTGCTGGTGTGCTTGGAGGAGGGACTGTAGGAGCAGGGATTGGTGCTGATAGGCAACTGGGGAATTTTCAGAGAAACAATCCTCCAATGTTCAAGGGCACGCATGATCCAGAGGGTGCTCAGAAATGGCTCAAGGAGGTCGAGAGGATTTTCCGAGTCATTGACTGCACTGAGAACCTCAAGGTGAGGTTTGGCACTCACATGTTATCTGAGGAAGCTGATGACTGGTGGTTGTCAACTAAAGCTGAGCTGGATGCTGGTAATACAGCAATTACCTGGGCTGTATTCAGGAGGGAATTTCTGAGGAGGTATTTTCCTGAGGATGTCAGGGGAAGAAAGGAAGTTGAATTTCTGGCACTGGTTCAAGGCAATATGTCAGTACCGGAATATGCTGCCAAGTTTGTGGAACTGGCAAGGTACTATGTGCACTACAATGATGATGAAGCCAGTGAGTTCTCGAAATGTGTCAAATTTGAGAATGGTCTTCGTGATGAGATCAAGCAGGGTATCAGGTACCAGAGGATCCGGAGGTTTGTTGACCTGGTAGATTGTAGCAGGATTTTTGAGGAAGATAGCATCAAGCTGAAGTCATCTCACTCTCGCGAGTTAGTTGACAGAAAGGGTAAGAAGCCTATGGATAGAGGTAAGCCATATGGTAGAGGTAAACCTGTTGATTGGAAGAAACCCAGTGGGGGAGATTCCAGTGCTCGTATCAGGTGTTACAATTGTGGCGAGATGGGACATCGTAGGAATGAATGCAAGGTTGATCAGAGGAAGTGTTACAAGTGTGACCAAGTGGGTCATATTGCTGCTGACTGCAAGAAAAGGATTGTGACTTGTTTCAACTGTGGAGAAGAAGGTCACATCAGTCCTAATTGTCCTAAGCCAAAGAAGAACCAGTCAGGAGGAAAGGTTTTTGCTTTGACCGGGTCAGAGACTACTCCAGAGGACAGGTTGATTAAAGGTACGTGTTTCATTCATGGCACACCTTTAGTTGCAATTATTGATACTGGAGCAACTCATTCTTTTATTTCCTTGGATTGTGCTATGAGGTTGAATCTTGAGATATCTGATATAAATGGAAGTATGGTTATTGACACTCCTGCGTCGGGTTCAGTAACTGCTTCGTCTGCATGCCTGAATTGTCCGGTTGACATTTTTGGTAGAGAATTCGGGATGGACTTAGTGTGCCTTCCGTTGAAAGAACTTGATGTGATCCTGGGAATGAACTGGTTGGAGTTCAACCGTGTTCATATCAACTGTTTTACAAAGACGGTAATCTTTCCTGAAGAGGTTAGTAATGATAATCTGGAGATGACAGCTAGACAAGTGAATGAGGCTATCGGTGATGGTGCAACTGTGTTTATGTTGTTTGCATTGATGAATGTGAAGGAAAAAGTGGCGAGTGGCGAATTGCCTGTGGTGCGTGAGTTTCCAGAAGTTTTTCCAGAAGATGTGAATGAATTACCACCGGAAAGAGAAGTGGAGTTTTCGATTGAATTGATTCCGGGAACTAGTCCAGTGTCGATGGCACCGTACCGTATGTCGCCGTCTGAATTGGCTGAACTGAAGAAGCAGTTAGAGGAATTGCTTGAGAAGAAATTTATTCGTCCTAGTGTTTCGCCGTGGGGTGCGCCGGTGTTACTAGTAAAGAAGAAAGAGGGTTCAATGAGGCTGTGTGTAGATTACAGACAATTGAACAAGGTTACTATCAAGAATCGGTATCCATTACCGAGGATTGATGATTTGATGGATCAACTGGTTGGAGCACGTGTATTTAGTAAGATTGACCTGAGGTCTGGGTATCATCAGATACGTGTTAAAGATGACGATATTCAGAAGACTGCTTTTAGAACGAGGTATGGACATTATGAGTACTCTGTAATGCCGTTTGGGGTTACTAATGCACCTGGTGTTTTTATGGAATATATGAACAGGATCTTTCATCCTTATCTCGATAAGTTTGTGGTGGTATTTATAGATGATATTCTGATGTACTCTAAGAATGAGGAAGAACACGCAGAGCATCTCAGAACTGTGTTAGAATTGTTGAAAGAAAAGCAACTTTTTGCCAAACTGTCGAAGTGTGAATTCTGGTTGGAAGAAGTCAGTTTTCTAGGGCATGTGATTTCTAAGAATGGTATTGCTGTGGATCCTACAAAGATAGAAGCTGTATCTCAGTGGGAAGCTCCGAAGTCAGTATCAGAGATTCGTAGTTTTCTTGGTCTTGCAGGTTATTACAGAAAGTTCATTGAGGGATTTTCAAAGTTAGCATTGCCGTTAACTAAACTAACCAGGAAGGGACAAGCTTTTATTTGGGATGCAAAGTGTGAAGAAGGATTCCAAGAGCTTAAGAGGAGATTGACTAGTGCTCCTATTTTGATTTTGCCGAAGCCGACAGAATCATTTGTAGTTTATTGCGACGCATCACTGATGGGTCTAGGTGGTGTATTGATGCAGAATCAGCAAGTGGTCGCTTATGCGTCGAGACAACTCAAAATGCATGAAAGGAATTATCCGACTCATGATTTGGAGTTGGCAGCTGTGGTGTTTGTTTTGAAGTTGTGGCGACACTATTTGTATGGTTCGAGATTTGAGGTGTTCAGTGATCACAAGAGCTTGAAGTATCTCTTTGATCAGAAGGAGATGAATATGAGACAGAGAAGGTGGTTAGAATTTCTGAAGGATTATGATTTTGGTTTGAATTACCATCCGGGTAAGGCAAACGTTGTGGCTGATGCATTGAGTAGGAAGACTTTGCATATGTCTAAGTTAATGGTGAAGGAATTGGATTTGATTGAACAATTCAGAGACTTGAGTTTAGTGTGTGAAGGTACTCCTACTAGTGTTAAATTGGGTATGCTGAAGCTGACTAGTGGTATTCTTGAAGAAATCAGAGAAGGTCAGAAAGCTGATGTTGGATTGATTGATAAGTTGACCTTGGTTAATCAAGGCAAGACTGGTGAATTCAGAGTCGACGAGAATGGTATACTAAGGTTTGGTGATAGAGTTTGTGTTCCTGATGTTGATGAACTCCGAAAGCGTATTTTGGAAGAAGGACACCGTAGTGGGTTGAGTATTCATCCTGGTGCTACTAAGATGTATCATGATTTGAAAAAGTTGTTTTGGTGGCCTGGAATGAAGAAGGAGATTGCTGAATTTGTGTATTCTTGTTTGACTTGCCAGAAGTCGAAGATTGAGCATCAGAAACCATCTGGGTTTATGCAACCGATGTTTATTCCTGAGTGGAAATGGGATAGCATATCAATGGATTTTGTTTCGGGTTTGCCGAGAACTATCAGAAATTGTGAAGCTATCTGGGTTGTGGTAGACAGGTTGACGAAGTCTGCACATTTTATACCGGTGAGAATGGATTATCCGATGGAGAAGCTAGCTCAGTTGTATATTGAGAAGATAGTTAGTCTTCATGGTATTCCTTCAAGTATTGTGTCGGACAGAGATCCGAGGTTTACGTCTAAATTCTGGGAAGGTTTGCAGAAAGCTTTGGGTACTAAGCTGAGATTGAGTTCTGCTTATCATCCGCAGACTGATGGACAGACTGAGAGGACGATTCAGTCGTTAGAGGATTTGTTACGTGCTTGTGTGTTGGAAAAGGGAGGTACTTGGGATAGTTATCTGCCTTTGATTGAGTTCACCTACAACAACAGTTTCCATTCGAGTATCGGTATGGCTCCGTTTGAGGCTTTGTATGGTAGGAGATGTAGGACGCCGTTAGGTTGGTACGAATCTGGTGAGAGTGCTATGATTGGTCCTGAAATTGTACAACAGACTACAGAGAAGATTAAGATGATTCAGGAGAAAATGAAGGCTTCTCAGAGTCGTCAGAAGAGTTATCATGACAAGAGGAGGAAAACACTTGAGTTTCAAGAGGGAGATCATGTGTTTATGAGAGTTACTCCTATGACAGGGATTGGTCGGGCATTGAAGTCGAAGAAGTTGACTCCGCGTTTTATCGGACCATTCCAAATTTCTGAAAGAGTGGGAGAAGTGGCTTATCGTATCGCTTTACCGCCGATGCTTGCGAATTTGCATGATGTGTTTCATGTATCTCAGTTAAGGAAATACATTTCAGATCCGTCCCATGTGATCCAAGTAGATGATATACAGGTGAAAGATAACTTGACGGTTGAGACCTTACCTGTGAGAATTGAGGATCGAAGGCTGAAGCAATTGCGTGGCAAGGAAATAGCCTTGGTCAGAGTGGCTTGGGGAGGACCAGCTGAAGGCAATGTTACCTGGGAGTTAGAGAGTCAGATGAAGGATTCTTATCCAGAGCTCTTTACCTGAGGTATGTTTTCGAGGACGAAAACTCTTTTAGTGGGGGAGAGTTGTAACACCCGTATAATTTTAATATTGATTTAATTGGAATATTGAATTAATAATTATAATTATTAGGGATTTTGGTGAAAATAATGAATAAATAATGGTTTATGGCTTTGGGCCATATGAGTAATTAGTAAAAGAAGGAGGGTGATTTTATAATCCTTTTTACTAAAATATTATTATTTTCATAAAACATTTGGAAATTGGGAAAAGAAGAAAGAACGTGAAAGAGCAAAGGGTTGAGAACACGAAGAACTGAAGGAGATCTGTAGAGGGAGAGACCAAAGATCAAGAACAATTATCTGAGGTAAGGGGGGGACTCTCCATTTAATCTCTATTATCGTGTTATGAGTAGTAATGTGGATTAGGAATATTGTTTGGTTGATTGATTCTAATTTCTGAAATATTCATCTGTGTTCATCATTTGGGTTTGAACTGTTAATCCCTAACAATTGATAGATTTAGGGTATGATGAATAGAATTGGTTGGAGAATCATATGTTATGGTTGTGAATGAATTCGTACACTGTTTAGATGCAATCTTTCTGGTTTTTGGACTCGAATTCGTAGACTGGTATGAGTAGAAACGAATGGGTCTTGGGCTGTCACGAATTCTGCAGATTACTGGGCATTTCTGGTGTTTCGCGTATGAAACAGTGCCATACGCGTATGGAATGAGGCTGATACGCGTATGGGGGACACTCCCAAGGGGCTATACGCGTATGATACGCAGTTGCCCTGTCCCAAATACCACGTACTGGCGTTTTGCGTATGAGAGCGTATGAGGATGCTCATACGCGTATGGGAATTTTGAAAGAGGAAAATTATTCTGGTGATACGCGTATGGCAAGGCTGATACGCGTATGAGTTGGTTTCTAGGCCAATTAGAGTTCTGGTGAATTGCGTATGATACGCGTATGAGGCAAGGTGATACGCGTATGGACGCGTATGGGCCATATGATACGCGTATGGCTGCGTGTGTGTGTGAAATTTCTGTTTGTGTGATTTTTCTGGAAAGTTCGATGATGTGTAACTTTCGGTTGGTATGCCTGTTTGTGTACTGTTTGGGACTGTGTGAACCTTATGATGTGATTCTGTGGTTTACTGATGATTGAATATGTTGAATGATGTGATATATATATGAACATGCTTGTTATTGATGATGATGATGATGGTGATGAAATGAGTATAGTTGATGCTACTCATAAATTGGTAATGATGAAAGTATGTTATATATATGTTACATGCATTCATAAACATGAGCTGAATCCTATATGATGAGAGGATTGAGCGAGGGGCAGAATTCCCATTGTGTGGAATTTGTGCTGGCAGGGCCGTTTCTGAATTGATGATAGATCGGTCGGTGGATGATTCCACTGGTGATGATTGGTACCACATGCATAGTGTCAGTTTCATACATGTGCATGATTTGTTACAACATGATCGTATATGTTATGTGTTGATTGTCTGTTTATCTGTGGATTTATGAATGGTGATTGTCTGAATATGAAACGATTGGGTGAATGATATAACTATGATATGTTATTGTTTATGATGTGATAACATTGGTTAACTGTGATGAGACTCACCCTTACTTATTGTCATTTTCAGATTGAGGATAGCGGCGCGACTTGGTGAGGATTAACTCATAAGTCGGTTTTTAGTTATAGTGTCGGTGTCATGCTCTGGTAGATGTAACACTGGGAACACGTTTGTCTTTGAGTTGGTATAACTCTATTTGGTTGTTGATTGAGTCAGATACATTATGAGGAATGTTGACTCTGTGTGTTTTCAATTCCGCTGTGTAAAACATGATTTATTTAATGAGTTATACATTCAGTTGTTTTCAGTGAATGCATGACAGGTACCGACGTGTGTTTATTTATCATTTATGAATTGTGATACCCCTTGCATGCTTACTCTGATTTATTAATTGTTTAATTGCCGCGGGTTATTAGAGGGGTGTTACAACATCTACCACATTTGCGACTACCCCATCGATACTCATACAAACATCGACTAGAGTAGCTAATTCTCTTGAAATATTATCGAGGTGCACCATACCTTTCAAACAATTGTCAAAATGACACAGAATTACATAACTGCTGGAAAAAAACAACTCAGTGATTATTCCGTAGATGCACCTACGGAAGTGTTCATTTTCAACACGTTCCGTAGATGCATCTACGAAAGCAGCTTAACTTTTTTCAGAAAAATTAGATGCATAATGTGAACAATGTAGTGGTTGAAGATGGATATTTATCTGAAATTCAGACTCCTCTTGCTCCCTTTGATTTGTTGCACCAAAAAGTTTGAGTGTTGGAGTGAAATAGGGTATTGATGATGTAGGGTTTTTAGGGTGTGGAGTATGAAAAGTTTGAAGAAATGAAACAATGGGGGGAGTGATCATTCTGGTTCAAACTATATCAGACACTTCCGTAAATGCATCTACGGAAGAATGTGGCGCCAAGGTTTTTCGTAGATGCATTTACGGAAGCTTCCCTTAACTGATTTGTATGTGTATTTTTTCCTAATATACACTAGTCTATACGCTTCCGTAGATTATTGAAGGAAGGAATCAAATTTTTCAAAATATGAGGTGCTTTCGGATGTGCATTTACGGAAGTTGGGAGCAAAATTGAAATTTTGTATGGTGTGTAAGATAATCATGGGGTGGATTGAGAAATAGTCTATTTAAATTATTGAATTAATTTTACAATGTCAAATAAGTGTATTTTGTCAAATTTTCTTTATATTTTATAATTATCTAAATGATATGACACATTTTTAATTTTTAATTTATCAAATTATTTTACACCGTGCATGTCTATTAAACTCAAATTTTTAAATAAAAATAATATGTATTTTAACAAGAAAACAAGTATCTTGTGTATGACAAGAGATGCAGCATTCATAATTTAATTTGTTTTAAAAATTATTATTAATTTTAAAAATGAAAACTAAATTTTATTAAAGATATAACATTAAAAATAAATTTAAAATTAAATGTATATATTTAGTTATTCTATATATTATTAGGTTTAATAATAAAATGAATTAAAATATAAACCATTTTTTGAATACCGTAAACTACAATGAAGGAAGTCTAGAAAGACTCATCATTCTTAATGTACACCTTATCTGAGATATTTTCTCAAATCTTCTTTATCTCCACATCAATACTTTCACCTTCCATTAATACATATTTTATAACACAAGTTTTAAAGTCGGGTTCAACAATGTGTTCAACAATATAAAAAGGATGAAAATTTCTTTGTTGACCTTACTTCTTTCTTGGCCACCCTCGCTAAAATTCCCTAAATGTCCCTTTAATTCGGAAATGCATTTTCGAAACTAAAAAAAAGACTGATTTCAGAGATGCATTTCCGAAATCACCTTTTTTTTTACGTAAAAAAAATATTTCGGAAATGCATTTCTGAAATATTGCGCGTTCTACTGTTTAAACAAAACAGCATCCCCCCAAAAGACATTTACCCTAAATCACTTTCAATCTCGACCTCTCTAAGATTTTCAGCAAACCAACTTCCAAGGCTACTTCAAAGGCTTCATCTACTTGTTCTACTACATTCTAAAACATCACAATCACCTTGAATTTGTAAGTTTCTAAAACTTTAGATCTATAATTGAAATGCATAATAAGGTTGTCTTGGACCTGGACCATACTGCTCACGATGATATCCGTTGGACGCCATTCACCAACTACACTGCTGTTGTCCCATTTGATCGCATTGCGTTATACTCTGGATGGTTGGCATGCGGGGCCAACACCATGGTTAGGTATCTGACGGAGCGGTGCATGAGGCAGTTTGCACGTGTGCAGATGATACCTAGGTCATTGTTTGAGGTTGCTCCCGACACAGTTACCCGAGTGAAGCTCACTGCCAAATTTAACGATTGGGCACATCATTTGGTCCCGGAGGAGTATCGTCGCATGCAGGCCACCAAGGAGTGGCATTGTGTAGAGGGGTATGTGACATGGTTCTATCGGGTGTCACATCCTCTGATGACACCTGGCGCTCCCGGCGCTCCTAGGCCAACATATGAGGAGATCTTGGAGAACCAGCAGGCTGAGGATGACCATGCCACTGATATCCTTCCGATATGCCTGCGGATACAGATGCTTGGGCGGGATGCATTGGACCGAGGTATCATCGCACAGGGCGGTCCAGAGGCGGTTGCAGTCGTGGAGAGGATGGTCGGTAACGCGGGCGGTGCGGCGGCATATACCATGTAGAGGAGGTCCTAGGGCGTTAGGGTTAAGCATACTCAGTAGCGGGTTCCGGTTTTTTTTCTTGGACTTTTTTGTATCCGGTTTGTATTTCTTGACATTTACGTACATTTTTGCGCACTATTAGTATTTTATTCGGCTTGTATATATAATATTAGTATTTTATTCTGATATATCACTTATTTTATTTGGGTTATATTTTATTTATATCAAGCACTGTTTACTGCAAACGTTGCTGTTTAATTAAAAATACGGGACTAAACATTGTTTAGAAAAAAAAAAACAATTTCTGCATATTTCGGAGATGTATCTCCGAAAACACCTAAAAATGTGAAAAAGGTATTTTCGAAAATGCATCTCCGAAAACACCCCCCATTTGATGTTTTCAGAAGTGCATTTTCGAATTCTGGAAAAAGTTTGAAAAAAAAATTACTTCGGAAATACATTTTTGAAGTAAGGGTATTTTTGGTTTTTCGCTGGAGGTTCTCCCTATAGGGGGATCTACAAAGAAATTCTCAAAAGGATTTCCATATATTTTTCTTTCACAATACAGTTTTTCTTTATTCTATTGCCTTTTGAATTGTATCCTTGAAATGAATAATGTGAAGACCAAACATGTTATGTATTATATAATATTGGGTTAAATACTATTCACCCCCTGCCAAAGTAGCGAGATTCGGTTTTCCCCCTTATTAAAAAAAAATTTAGCCTTCGCCCCTTAGAAAACAAGATTCTGTTTCCAGGAAAACCCTATCACCTGTTTGGCTGACTGTGCTGGGAGAATCTTGCTGACTGGGCGCCTATTTCCTTGTTTGACTGGGCGCCTATTTCCTTGTTTGGCTGACGTGGCTGCTGCATTTGGAAAGCTTGAAAAATTGCAAATTAATAAGTTGCAAAACTGGGATTCGAACCCAGGTCACCAAGGCTAAATTGCTGCAAGCTTACCACTAGACCATGCATGTTTTGTTGAAAGTAATTGACCAGGAGTACCATACATTATAAGTTGCTTACATTTTATTAAGTTATGGATTTTTTTAATTAACATTTTTTTATAATTATATAAATGTAATATTTAATAATTTATATAAATAATTTTTCAAAAACATTTTTCATAAACATTTTTATTCAGTTTTTTTAATTTTTCATAAACATTTTTCATAAATATTTAAATAATTTTTCATAAACATTTTTATTCAGTTTTTTTAATTTATATAAACGTTTTTTTAATAATTTTATTTAAATGTTTTTTTTTTAAATTTTTTTAATTAACGTTTTTTTTATAATTATATAAATGTAATATTTAATAATTAATTTAAACATTTTTTTAATAATTTTCATAAACATTTTTATTCAGTTTCTTTAATTTATATAAACGTTTTTTAATAATTTTATTTAAATGTTTTTTTAATAATTTTTTTTAATTAACGTTTCTAATAATTTTATTTAGTTTTTTAATTAACTTTATTTATTTATTTATTTATTTTATTTATTATAAATATTTATAGATTACTTTATTTATTTATTTATTTATTTAGTTTATTTATTTATTTAATTATTTTATAAATATTTAAATATATCTTAAATATTATATAATTATTTAAATATTTTATAATTATTTAAATATATAAAAATATTTTATAAATATTTTATAAATATTTTATAAATATTTATAATTATTAATTATTATTTTATTTAAACATTTATATGATTTTATAATTATTATTTTATAATTAAATATTTTATAATTATTTAAATATTTTATAATAATTTAAATATTTTATAATTATTATTTTATAAATATTTTATAATTATTTAAATATTTTATAATTATATAATTATATAAATATATCTTAAATATTTTAACGTTTTTATTTATAATTATATAATTATTAAATAACACATTTATGTATTATAAAAAAACGTTAATTAAAAAAAATTTAAAAAAAATTTATATGATTTTATTTAAATGTTTTATTTAATAAACGTTTTTAAAATACATTTAAATATTTTATTAAAAAAAACGTTATAAAACTATGCATTTATATAATTATATAATTATAAAATACATTTAAAAATATTATAAAATAATGCATTAAAATATATTTTATAATTATATTCAGCAATGTATTTAATTATTGTATTCAGCCATGTATTTTATAATTATATTTTATAATATATAGAACTCCATTACAATTCTAAGCAACTAAACATGTATGGTCTGGTGGTAAGCTTGCAGCAAATTAGCCTTAGTGACCTGGGTTTGAATCCTAGTTTTGCAACTTATTAATTTACAATTTTTCAAGCTTTCCAAATGCAGCAGCCATGTCATACGCCCAGTCAGCCAAACAAGGAATTCAGGCGCCCAGTCAGCAAGATTCTCCCAGCCTGGGTGTCTGAAAACAGAATCTTGTTTTCTAAGGGGCGAAGGCTAAATTTTTTTTAATAAGGGGGAAAATTGAATCTCGCTACTTTGGCAGGGGGTAAATAGTATTTAACCCTATAATATTTTCTCCCTCTTATTTATTCAAAATAGAGGATTTTATCCCAAAAATATTTGCTGATTAAAAAATTTTAGTTGTCTTGCTAATATTAAATACTTATTTTCCGTTTATTATAATTTGAATGAGTGTTTTACTCATTGAGTCTGAAATGTGGGCACTTACATGGTGACCCTCATTTTAACTTAGCCACATTAACACTCTAATAGGTGAACTCATTGCAAGAGTCACCTAACACATCTGCACTCTCTACAAAGATCATCTAAGAACCTTTTTATTTTCGAGGTAATCCTTCATTATTCTTTATTTTCCCATTTTAGAGGTTTTATTACTTAATTTATCTAACACTATCTACCGCTTATAACATACACCTCTAAGTTGTTGGCTCACCATTTTCTTTCGAGCATCATACTTCATTTATGTTGTTCATCTTTTATTTGAATTTTTGGCCAAATCTATGACAATCACCTTTTTTTTTTTGTTGAAGACATTAACATGTGTTTCTTCTTTAAAGAATTGTTATAGGAATAAATGTTCTAAATGCATGCAATTTAAAATTGAATTCAAGGAAAAATAGTGAACCACATGAATGTATATTTAGTTAAAGAATTCAGGAAATACTTTGTTTTCCAATATTCATCATTAGTCATGTCTCCACACACAATTCGATATTTAACTAAATGTCCCATGCTTGATTCCTCTGCTTATTCAAAAAACATAGTGAATTTCAGAACCTTAGTCCATCAAGGTCAACTTCTAAGACATTATTGGGGAATGGAGATTTAAAAAGGTCTATTTGCATATGTAATACGGTGAACTGACTTTATTATTTTCGCAAGCAAAATGTTGCGGTGAACAAGAGTCGCCACCGACTTTTATTTTATCCAATTAGGAAAGACATAAAAGAACAGGAAAGACCTTCTTTGAAAAGAGATTGAGTTCGGGGGGTAGGTTATGAAAAGGGAAGGTGTTAGCATCCTTTTCATCCGTAGTTATCTACGGGCTCTTAATTGCTTAGCTCACTTTGTTTGTTTTGACATGTTTGAAAAGTGTCGTGTGTGTTTAGAAAAACGATTTGATTTTGCGGATGTCTGAAAAGACAAATGTTAGAAAACATGGTGTGAAAAGTTTTTTGATTTGAATTGTTGTGAGCAAGCACTTAAGAGCGACCTACCCTGAGTTCGAAGGGTCTTTCCTATTCTAAAGACTTTCCTTGAGCGATAGTACTATCCATACCATATGAGGGTAGGTAGTCCTATACATTGGATGTGCGGGTCATCGAAGGGTCATCGAACGGTCATAGGGACTATCCATACCATAAAGAGGGTAGGAAGTCCTATGCGATGTGAATAGTCATAAAGGAAACATGTAGGGATACCTTAGCGTTCGAAGGGACTATCATCATTTAATCGAAGGCAACTCGAGGGACAAGATCATTTATTGTAGGCAACTCGAAGGGACTATGATCTTTTTATCGAAGGGACAATGATGATTTTGAATTGTAGGCAGCATGTGCTAAGGTATCCCTACGCTTAGAGGGACTTGACTATTATTTTCCGAAAGGCAACCAAAGAGGGGCGTACCCTAGGGGTGAGTGAGTGAAAGTGTGTTATATTCGAATATTTAATCTTGAATTAGGTTAGCTAGCGTTTGATTAAGTTATCTTGCCATACACGCCTTAATTACTAGCAGTTAAATATGTGCAGAAAAGTAAAGATGCGGAATGTAAAGGTCCTACGCTATTACATGGCTTCGGAGATGGGGATTACATAACCAAAAATGGGGATGCGAAAAATAAAAAGGTGCGGAAAATAAAATCCTAATTAACTATTACAGGGCTTTTGCAGTTACATCATAATAGTATGCGGGAAAGTATAGTATATACAAAAATTGACGAATTCTAAATGGTGAATGTCCACAAGATAGTTCTAAGGCTCCAGATGGTACCTCGCAATTCAAACAAAATGTTAGTATAGAAATAAGCATGCTAAATTCTAAAAAAATAAATTAAAAATTAAACTGATATGTTTTTGGTATTTTTTAATATTATTAGAGAAATTAAGAGTCTAATAAAATATATAAGAAAAATAAAATTTAATCAAACAAAACATTTTTTGTATTTTTATCATTATGTAGAAATTAAAATTAAAAAGATAATTATAATATATTAACAAAATTTGTAAAAGAAAAATAATAAATAAATCACACAATTAATAGTAATGGGCTAAAAGTGGGGGTGTATAAGTCAGAAAATCGGACTGGGCTGAGATGGCAGGCCCAAAACACACTCTTGCAAATCCAACTAAAACAAGAGAGGGGGGTGCATCGCTGGGTAATGATGGTGGTGAGAAATTCGGTTGGGCCTTAAAGCTTCTGAGCCCAAGTTGACTAAAAAAACCTAGCGTGGAGGGACCAAGTCCGCCCCTTGTTCTTCTTCTTCTTCTTCTTCAGTCTCCTCTATTTTTCAGAATGAACAACATCAACAACAACATAGTTCAGAGGTAAATGCATACAGAGACAATCATCATCACATATGAGTCATAGATATCAAACTCAAATCAAACAGCAAAGCCAGAATACATGTTCAAATGTGGCGACGACAAATACTAAGCAATATACTCGAAACTGGGCAAATAACCACTAATCAAGAATCATGAAATCAACAGTGCAAAGGAAACAATTCGAAATCAACCGAAAAGGATGGATTTAAGTGAAATGATTACCGATTGATGTCGTTGATACAAGCTGAAGCGTGTCGTTGTTCGTGAAGGCGGTTGCGTGTCTCCGAAGGGAATGTCGTGGTGCGCGTTTGGTTCGGTTGTTCCATCTCGGTTTCTTCAATGGAGAAGATTTCACTGGAATCCAGAAACAACACTCGAATATCTTCCGCGATCTGCTTTGCTTTGAGTTTTGACATGGATCTGAATTGCAAGGTTGCTGAATATTGAAAGGAGAAGAAGGCCGATTGTGCGATGCCATCGAAGATGCTGTTTGAACGATGTTTGAATGAGCTTGATTTGAAGTTGAATCCGTGGAGCTGTTGACTCGGTTCGTGGGTGGTGATTGTAGGTGCATTGGAGTTGAATTGATTGAAGATGCTGGTGCGTCGGTGTTCGGTTTTGAACGATTTGAATGTGTTTGCAAATCACTGTGATCACGCGTGGAGGAATTGATGGCTGAGGTGTGGAGGATCTGTTCCAGTTTTGTGGTCCTTCCTTCTATTTTCCAGCAGATTGTTTGTATTGTTATTTTCCTGTACAACAAAAAGACCAAAATTGAAATCTATTAGATTCAAAGTACTGTTATTGGTGGAGGTTTGGCTTTGTACATGGATGGGTTTTGAAGTAAAACAAAGGCTTTCTTAGTGCAAATTATGTATGAAAATTGCAGGTGAATTTTAGAAAAGATAGGTGAATTTTAGAAAAAGATTAGTTTGTGAATCATAGTATTTGATGAATTCCGGTGCGAGATCGTTAGATGTAGATGCAAGCTTTGTGTGAAAAAAATTTAAATAATCATGTTTAATAAAAAAAATACCAAAAAAACCATGTTTTCGGGTTATTTACCAAACTGTCTAGGTTTGGGACCCCAGACAGTTGGATGCGCCAAATGGAATGGCGCATGCTTGTTGAAATAGCCAAACCAAATGGCGCAAACATGTAAAAATTAGGGCTAGAATGTTTTAGCCATTTCAAATGGCGCATAAGGCCATCATGCAACACATAGGCGCCATTCCATTTGGCTCCTATGTGTTGTGCTTTTTTTTTTTCAAAATTAACCCGTTTCAGGTATTTTCGCGCAAAGTTTCTATTTCCGGTCTTTTATTTTTGTAAAAACGTCTGATAAATCGAGATTGTAAAATTGTTATTAACCCTAAATAATGTTTGCATCGTCGATTTCAGTTTTTTACTACAGCACAATTTATTGATGAAAGACTGAGGAAAGGTTACAAGAGTTGCATGCGAAATTGTTACATTGTCGAAAAAAAATACAGAGTAGATTAAACTTGCGACGAGGTTGAGCCACGACTAGGGCATCTTTTTCTATTGTGCCCCACTTGACGAAAAATGCTGCATTTTCGTTCCATTTTGTCGTGGACGTCCATTTCGGTTCTAATCCGTGTACTATTGGGACGACCCTTTTTCTTTCGCCGCATTGCATCGTTATGCCAAACTACCTCTCCATCATACTCAGACCAGTAATCCTCCTTGGCTACCACTGGAAACGCACCACTGTAAACTCGGAGCAATGTCTGAGTCTTGTAAATTGGAGACAGTAGTGATTTTGCGTCGTGGTGCGCAAACGCACATGCAGCTATGACATGTGAGCAAGGCTTACGAAAAGCTTGAAACCTTCCACAGTCGCACCAATCTTCGTCCAGAAGAACCCTATATTGTTGTCTTGGCAAACCCTCATTGTGGTCAATTGTTTCGTGCACACTGAACGTGCGGTTGAATCGGTCGAAAGAAGTAACTTGATGAGTGTTTGCTTTTGCCGATTGCTGTTGCATAAATTTCATGCAACTATCACTTAATAGTTGACCAGATTATCTAACATCACACCATTTCCTGCCTCTCCTTGAGAAGAGCGAAGCCATCCTAAAGTAGGTAGCCTCCACTAGTGCTGTGATAGGAAGGTTACGAATGCCTTTGAAAACGCCATTCATGGATTCCACGAGATTTATCGTCATATGGCCCCATCGCACGCCTTTGTCGTAAGCCCTTGTCCATTTCTCCCTAGAAAGGTTATCTATCCAACTACCTGCCTCTAGATTTGTCATTACAATCTCACTCCGATAATGCTGGAATGTGAGCTAGGTCAATGCATAACCAGCATTGACCAGGGCCTTCCTTAGATGTCTGTCATTGATCTCCCGCATGAAGTTCTGGGCGATGTGGCGAATACAATAGACGTGTTTTGATGGCGGGTCATGCCATCCGTTTACTGGATTATTATAGGCACTCTCAATGGAAGCGTGCCTATCGGAGATTAAATAAATGTCAGGCTGAGGAGCAACATGTTCTCGGAGGTTCCTTATAAAGAAACTCCAATCCGCCGCAGTTTCACCTTCGACAATTGCGAACGCCACTGGAAATATGTTACTGTTCCCGTCTTGTGCAACCGCCATGAGCATGGTTCCTTTGTATTTACCGTATAACTATGTACCATCAATTTGAAGTATGGGTTTACAATGTGCAAACCCTCGTACGCAAGGTTTGAACGCCCAAAAAAGCCGATGGAATATTCCGTTTCCTTGGACAGGGTTTCCATCCGGGGCACGCACAGGCAGTGTCTCTAGAATAGTAACAGTGCCAGGTGCATAACTATGTAGCACATTGAGGTATCGGGGAAGAATTTTATATGACTCCTCCCAGTTGCCGTAGACTGTCTCAATTGCCTTTGTTTTTGCAACCCACGCCTTTCTGTAAGATGGAGTGTAGTTGAAGGTTGTAACTATATGCGAGATAATATTTTTGACCTTCAGAGACGGATCAACGCTTATTAGAGGCAAGATCTCCTGACAGATGAGATCGGCACTGAGATCAGCACTTATTGCATGCATGCCAACCACTTCTGCAAAAGCAACACCTAGCAACTTTGAATGTGTTGACATGTCCAGCATGCAACTTGTTACCATTTAAGCCTCATCAATATATATACTACCATGACCTCTGCAGATTTCTCACCACATTCACTCATCTACTCTCACATTACTCATTTTGCTTTCAAATTCCAGATTTCCAGTGCTCAACCATGTCTCTCTTAACAATGGGTGATACGCACCGAGGAACCCCCGAGAACATCGCAGCCTATGTAAGTATTTTACTATTACGTTAATTATTTTCAGCCTATGAAATAACTAATTACTTATGCATCCATAATTATTTTCAGGACGCCAACCGTTTCTGGACTCGTAGTCACTCGACCATCGCTCCGGACGACCGCATAAGACCCTACTTGGACGTTGCTGTTTTCAGACCGATTAGCACCATCGCTGAGTCTTCTATTGATCACAAATTTGTTCTGGCGTTGCTAGAACGCTGGAGGCCGGAGACACACACTTTCCATCTTCCAACAGGGGAGTGCACCATCACCCTGGAGGATGTTCATATGTTACTAGGCCTTCCAGTTGACGGTAAGGCAATTAATGGCTGTGTAATGCAGGCAAATTCACTATGCTATCAGGCAATTGGCATAGACTTGATAGAGGGACAAGTTGGTGCTAGGGGACAGGGTGTTAATCTTAAGAGGTTAAGGCTTTATTATGATAGTTTTCAGTTGGATGATGCGTCTCCACAAGAGACCATACTTCAGAAAACCAGGTGGTACATACTCTTGCTAATTGGAAACGTTTTGTTTCCAGATAGTACTGGTAACACTGTTAATTTTATGTATCTTCGTTTATTAATGGATTTTACTAGAGTTGGTCTATATAGCTGGGGGTCTGCAGTGCTGGCTACGGTGTACCAATCCCTCTGCAAGAACTCAAAAAATGGTTCTTGCACATTCTATGACTGCGCTCTGTTGGTGCAGGTGTGGGGGTGGTGGAGGATGCCCATAATGGCCCCGATTAACAATGGCAGTTGGACCTTTCCGTATGCACTGAGGTAAGTTTTTAATATACCATATTTTTCATGCACTATTAGTGGATTATGATCTACGCCACTCTAACTAAATCATTTAATTTACGTTGTAGATTTTGCGTGAAAAAAATGGACTTCACACTGAATCCGCGGTCAAATATCACAACGTACCGCCGACTGCTTGATCACCTAGGGCTCCAACAGGTATTATCTCTAATCTTTTGCTCTTTTATAAGTATTAGATAATAAATATTTTCCCAGAATAATGTATAAGTCTTATGCATGCAGTTTATATGGAGACCATATCTCAACTGCGACCATGAGCTTAGAGCCGCAGATGCAGAAATTTGGACTACAAAATGTTGCCAGATCCAGTATAACATCATCGAAATGCATCATAGTGACCGGGTCATGCTACAGTTCGGAATGTGTCAACGTATACCCGACCCTCCAGTTGACTTGGGAGTGTGGCACCTCAGACGAGTCAACCATCAATGGACTCACCAAAACTGGAAGGATTTTGCACCCCGATCACCGCCAGATGTGGAAGGACCGTCGTCAATATGTCCTCAACTTCCCTGTCAGTGATCATGAGATGAAACCGTCCGACGAGTACATGAGTTGGTATCGTACGGTTACAACTCCTAACTTGTTTATTGCATATCCGTTCTACTTAATAGACCCCCATGCTCACAACTACATCCTACCCTAACAACAACTTGAAGAGGAACAACAACAACAACAACAACAACAACGGCAACAACAACGCCAACAACAACGCCAGCAACTACAACTACAACAACAACAACAACTGCATCAACAACAACTACAACAACAACAACTGCAGCAGCAACAACAAAATCTGTTCTCCACTCCGTCCCGTTCTGCCCGCAACTACCGCCAACCAAACCTGTTCCAATCACGGTCTCAACCTTTTCAAGAAGATGAAGACCAACACCATCACGCTGACCAGTATCGGACCCAATCACAACCATTGGGGTTTTCAGCGTATGCAGGGTCCGCAAGTGTCGCTACCGCAAAAAATGGAATCAGAGTCGCCACTAATATATTTATCCCATCCAGGGAAAGGAATACCAGATAACCTAACTCAGAATAAGAACGAGGTCTTTCAACCAGAGAACAGGGCACGGGAATCGGTTACGCAAGGGGAAGGTGCTAGCACCCCTCACGCCCATCGTACTCGATGGTATCCACCTATGTTTGTTTCTATCTAAAGGGTGTCTAATATCTATGTCTAAAACCTAAATGCGAATGAATGCAAAAGAAACACGGGGAAAAGAAGGAATTATTTACAAGTGTGCTCGCTTAGGCCCCGCGACCCAATGCCTACGTATCCCTTACAAGGAATCAGAGCGACCGTAGTTCGGCTCAAGATTTTATATGTTTTGGTGTTTTTTAGGTGAACAGAGGTTAAAGTCGCACTCCACGATGCTCGACCTTTGGAGACTTACACGCCTAATTATGGAATGGATTCAACATGTTCTTAAGAATGCCACGAGGGCGAGTGATAGAAGAGAGTTTGAGCGTTTCGAGGGAATCCCTTAAGCAAGGGAAGCTCGAGTTACTCTTTGGTTTGTGTTTTTTATGATTGGGAATTTCCACTCAAGTGAGACCCTTAAGCAAGGGAGACTAAAGCTTTCATTCCCTCTTTATTATTTTTTAACCTTTATTAAGTATTTTAGGTATTTTCTTGGTATTTTTTAAAGGGATTTTATTTTGAGTAATTATTAGATGTTTTAATGTTGTAAAAAGAAAAAGAAAATGAAAGAGGGGAGACTAACCTATTTTCTAGCCTAATTGTTATTCTAATTCCTATTTAAGATCTAAACTAAAATCTAAAGGAAATTAACTAAGAAGAAAGTTGTTTAAGTTGACTAAGGTCAACTTTTAACAACTAGGGGTATTTTAGACATTTCTCAAAATATGAAAATATTCACAAAAAGAAATAATTAAGATCTAAACCAAAAATGAAAATATTCACAAGCAAATTGTGTTTTATTCATGCTTAGAACTATTTTTTAGAATTTAAAACAAAAACTAAGTATTTATATACAATGTGTTCCAATAAACAATTAGAGAAAAAATGGCAAACAAATCAATTAAATTCTAAAATAAAATCTATAAAATTCTAAAAATTCTAACCGGTTAGAAACTAATTTTTATCACTTTTATTATCTAAAACTGATTTATCAAACAAAATTAAAAGGTTAGAAAAATAATAGAGACAAAATTAAAATCTGCCTAAGCTGGGGTGTAAAAGCAAAGAGGAAACAAACTGGCCTTTAGTTCATGGCGTGCTGGGCCAGGATCGGGGGGTGGAGAAATCAAATGCGTTGAGCCCAATCTCTAACGTGGCCCAGATTTATTTACAACAATTATCTCCTCTCATTTCCAATTTTCAGCATGTGATTTATTCTATCATATGGTATTTAATTATTGAAATTGAACGTGACATAACATGAAGCCCTTCGTCCACATATCAATTGGTCATGGGGAATTAAAGTCAAGTAAAACAAAAAAGATTTGTACCAATTACAATACGCCAGCGCACCACTCAATCATATGCATACAGCCAAAAATGAAATGAATAGTGAACAACAACAAATAGAACGCGGACACGTCAGGGAAGGAATAAGCAAGCATGCATATCACAGACGCCAGAACCTACTGTTCCGGTCGTCTTCTCCGATTGGAGTTTACCGACGCTAGCATGATCACGCCCAGAATTTGAAAAAGGGAGCACATTTCCACTCGATTTTCTTTCCTGAATCCGAATATGGCATTAATTTTATCTGATTCTTCTTCTAACATGCAAACTGATCATGATTTTTAACACCCTAACTAACGAAAACTCCATTGAAATCCATGCTAAGCACAACAACATGACTCTTACAACACATAGAACTCAAACATGTCATCACGACATTCAAACGATCACAATATCAAGGAAAACAGAACAAGTTCGAAATTCACGTGTAAGTTGCATCACACACATTGCAAACATGATGATAACATATGCTTCTATTCTGCAAGTTAAATGAAAACTCACCTGAAGCGAGTCTTGAGTGATTCTTCGGAGAATTTCAACTTTCCACTTTGTGAATCCGGATCTTGAAGGTGATGATGATGTTAAGCCTCGACACTTGTTCTGACTTGTTTGAAGTGATAGAGAGAGCGTGAAACTTGATCTGAGTTTGCAGGTGGCAGGTGGTTCATGGTGGTTGAAGGTGGTGGATGATGATGAAGAGTGAAGGTTATGGATGATAGTGAAGGTTGTTGAAATTTGGGAGGTGGAGTTTGTTATGGAGTTTGTTACATTCTGTTATGGTGGTTGAGATGAGAATGTAGAGAAAAGAGAATGAAGAGAGAGTTTTAGGAGAGATGAGAGGATGAAGATTTTGAAAGAAAACTGAGAAAAAGAAAAAAAGTGAAGCCTCTCAAGTGTGAAGGGTCATGTGTGTTTATATAGCAAGAGTGGGGTTGCATGGAGTTATGGTATGTGTAAGTGTAGCATAATATTTTCCCAATCTTAATGAGCAAGGATGGTTCATTTGCAGTAATTTTCTATTGCCTTTCTTGTTGCAGTGCAATGCATGGTAGCTTGTAGGAAAATGCCAATGCCATGTATGTTTCACACCCGCTGAGATATTAACTGCTAACACATGCCTTGCGTCAACGATCACCCATGATGTCCACTTTGCATACATATTTCTCTGGCCACAGGTTTACATATAATTCCAACCTATGCTTAACATGAAGAGGGCATGGAGTAGATGACAATTCATGTTGAGAATCTTTTGCAACAACACCTGGGAGAGTGGTAAAAAGCTTTCAAATGTGATGACACACAATGGTCCTTCCTGCGCGCACAAGCCCAGAATCTTAGCTCGTGCCTATGTCAACATCCCCTTTCTAGACAAGTGACTTTGGACCTTCATATCTTTCACAATATGTCATCACTTTCCATGAACCTTGGGCCATTGAAAAGAGGTTATGGAGTAGAATAGCTAGGATTTTTTAACAACTCAAGGAGTTATCCATAACTCTCTAAAATTGACCTTACATATGGCATGCCACCTGTTTGAAGAAATGCCTGCGTATGACCTGGATTCCGCGCCCAGCCATATGTCAAAAGATGCCTTCGCATGATCACTACTTTGGGCCTTCTTAATTTATTCAATACACGTTCAACTTCTATGATTTTTGTGCCAATTGAAATAAGGCATGGAGAAGAGTATATATGTGTCAGAGTTGATTCAAAAGAGCGCTTGTATTCTTTTATAAATAGCTCCAAAGATGGCACACCACATGTTCGATTAAATGCTTGCGCATGCCCAGCAATTCTGCCCAGCATCATGACTTGAATAACTTGGAACCTTCAAACTTTGAACTTTTGTAGCTCACTAACCATGCTTCAAATGAAAGAACTTCCAACTACAAAGTTGTTCATCTCCATGAGATAAACAACTTTGATGTTGAACTTGTCTTAAAACAAAGCCTCTTGACACGTGTTCAGTAGCCATGAAGTTGACTGGTCAACCAACTCCAAAAACTCCAAATATTTTTCTAAGTGTAGAACTTTCCATTTATGGCCATTTCCCATTTCAACTAACTTTCCATTTTTGGTAACTTTGACATTTTCTTGATTTTATTCTTTTCCATTGACTTTTCTTGATTAATTTTCCACCAAAAGTTAATATTTGACAGTTGACTTTGACTTTGGCCAAAAAGTAAACTTTCCCCGATTTTTCCGATTCCAGATGAATTCTCCGATTAATCAGTTTTCCAATCCAATTCTCAATCAGTTTTCAATCAGCACAAATCCAATGAATATTTCTTCAAGGAAACCGCATTTTCATATTCAAAAATCATCTTCTGATTAAATGTTGACCAAAAAGTCAACTGCGTTGACTTTGGTCAAAACCTTGATTTGGGACGACCAGATGAACTTCAAGCTTACATTCTCCAATCAATGTCTTGAGTTGAAGATTGTGAAACCCTAATTTCAGGAGGATTTCAATGGGAATGATGCCATATAATCAGACTTCAAATCTTCTCTTTTTTTATCAAGAATTTCTTTAGCATAAGCTCTTTTCTTATCAATTCTGAATAGTAACCATGACATGGATGAATGTGATGGATGAATGGCTTAGATGAGGTATGCACATGAATGTAAGGTGAAGGCCAATTGGGTAATAAATTAGTGGGAAAATTTTGGGGTGCAACAGCTGCCCCTATTCAATCTTCTTGGACCTGAATGTACGAACAATACAAGTTCTGGACATTTGAGGTGTAAGTGGATTGAATACCAAAGAACCCAAAAATTTGCGCTCTGGAGTAACAACTCTGAGGTGATGTTTGTAATTGCAATTTTGGAAGTGGACACCAGTTACTACTGATTCCAAACAAGGGATACTATTAAATGTTTGATATAAACAAGAAGCGCCAGTCAACTACTGGATCTTTGCCGATAACAACCGGACTTTGGAGGATGCCCATAACCACGAGACTTTAAGGAAAAGGCTAGTAACAACTAGACTCGACCAAAGATTGCCTGTACCCACAGGGCCTTTGCTGGTAACAACCAGACTTTGAAGGAAAGGACTAATAACAATCGGACCTAACCAAAGGACTTTAAAGGAACAGACTAGTAACAACTAGAACTGACCAAAGGATGCCTGTAACAACAGGACTTTTGCTGGTAACAACCAGACTTTAAAGGGAAGGACCAATAACAATCAGACCTGACCAAAGGATACCTGTAACAACAGGACTTTTCCTGGTAACAATCAGACCTAACCAAAGGATGCCTGTAACCACAGGACTTTAAGGAAAAGGCTAGTAACCACTAGACTCAACCAAAGGATGCCTATAACTATAGGACTTTTGCTGGTAACAACCAGACTTTAAAGGAAAGGACCAATAACAATCAGACCTAACCAAAGGATGCCTGTAACAACAAGACTTTAAAGGAACAGACTAGTAACAACTAGAACTGACCAAAGGATACCTGTAACAACAGGACTTTTGCTGGTAACAACCAGACTTTGAAGGATGCCCATAACCATGGGACTTTGAGAAAAAGACTAGTAACAACTAGACTTGACCAAAGGATGCCTGTAACCACAGGACTTTTGCTGGTAACAACCAGAATTTGAAGGATGCCCATAACCATGGGACTTTAAGGAAAGGGATGCCAATAATCATTGGACTTGACTGAAGAAGACTAACAATGACTAGATTCTATTGGGGATGTTAATAACACTGAATTTGAAGGGGATGCCAATAAACATTGGGCTTGACTGAAAAAAGGGCTAGTGACAACTAGAATCAATCAGGGGATGCCAGTAAACACTGGGCTTTCAAGAAGATATTGATGCTTGCGAAGCATAAGAATTACATGGATCCCTCAGGCCAAAGGCGGGGTGTAACCCTTCAAGGGTGGCAATCATTCGAATTGCCACACACATAGTATGGATTTCAAATGATTGAAAAATGAGATGGGTTGGATGCCCACCCTCATTCGCACTCTATTATGCACGCGGCATGCGGGAAAATAACCAAAACAAGACTAGTAACGACTAGACTCGACACGCGGATGACAGTAACCACTGAACATTCACGGAGATGTTGATGTTTGCGAAGCATAAAAGTTACATGGATCCCTCAGGCCAAAAGGCGGGGTGTACTCTTCAAGAATGGCAATCATTCGAATTGCCAAACACCAAGTATGGATTTCAATTGATTGAAAAATGAGATGGGTTGAACGCCCACCCTCATTCGCACTCTAATATGCATGCTGTCATACCCCAAAATTTGCCCTCTTATAGTCAATCAAAGGTCCCTCAATTGCCCAAGAGCACTCATGGTTCTATCAGACAAAGCTTCTCCTAATCCAAGATCTCCAAAACTAGGGTTTACATTTTATCAAAGGATTGTGAATATTCAAGGCTTCAAATGGATCTCAAGGTCTCTCATATGTCTCAAAGTATCTCCATGTCAAAAGTCAAGCTTCAATCCCAAGGAATTTTCACTCAATGGCCCAGATGATCAATAATCGACTTTGTCGATCTAGAAGTCAACTATGGGCAAAGTACAGTCAAAACTCCCGACTTTTGGTCAACATAAAGTATTTGAGGTTATATACATCATTTGATCAAAGGTTGATCATGATCCATTAATGGAAACTCAGAGATGAACAAATTCAAAGGTTCAAATTAGGGTTTCTTATAGGAAAAGTCAACTCAACTTTGACCGGCCATAACTCTCTCATACTTTTTCAGAAATTTCTCACTCAAAGCCTATTTGGAAGGAAATTGGATTCTCTACAACTTGGTCTCTCACAAGCCAAGGCCAGAAATGCATCATTTGGGAGATATGGTACAAGAGATTATAGGTCCTCCAAAAAGCCAATAAAAACACCTTTTGGGTCAAAGCTCATAACTCGAGTATGGAAGCTTCAATTGAAGTGAAACCAAAAAGGTCATTTAGAGGACTCACTAACCTTTCCAAAAAGTCTAAGAATACTTGCAAATGTCAAAAATTGAGCAAGATACAAGTTGTACAAGTTAGGCGATTTTGAGGAAACGCATAAGATGCAAAGTGAGCAAGTTTAATTATTTTGACTAATGGGCCTAAATTTTGGATTTCTAACATGATGCTAATCTCATGCAAGGCCCATATGTCCATTCTTGTGATTTCCATTATTTTTATTCTTTTATTTTGAAATTTATTTAAAATAAATAAATAATGGGAAAATATCTAAGGGATGCTTGTATATATTTTTGAAGTGAATTTTGAGCATACAATCAGCCACACATCCAAATATTTTGAGTGGTTTAAGAACTTGTGAAGGTTTAAGACAAAAATAGAAAGATTGGAATTTAACTTTGAATCAAACATTTCTCACTCCATTCATGTATTATTTCCAATCCTATAAACCTAAATGAATCCATATATATACCAAGACAAAAAAAAGAGCCAGGGGGACGAAAATTTGGGGGAAGAAGACTAGGGTTTTCAAGAGGAAAAATATGCATGGATAGGACAAAACCGTGGGAGCCTCTTCAATCACTTGGAAAACTTTTCATTCGTTCCAATCAATTGCTGGGATACTAAAGAGTAAGTCTGGGCCTAAAAATATAGGTATAACACGTCGTGCAACCCCCGGTACGAACTCGTCTTTTTGCGTTTGTTCTGTTAATCGAATATTGATTCTTAGTACGTATTAATTGAAACTAACGATATTGACGAGTTTCGGGAGACATGTGGAAGAGCTTAGGATCGGTTTCGTGAAGCTTTAAGGGCTAAACCGGAGTACACCATTATTAGGGCACAATGAAGTTTCCTTTTCGTGTTCATAGTTCCAGGAGTTTTTAAGCAAAACTAAGGGCATATTCTTGATCCAGGGACCATTTTAAGGTGATTTGGGCATTTAGTTTTCTGGTCTCACGTTGTTTCTGCAGGTTTTCATGTTCGAAGGTTTATCCGCAACAAAAATCGCAACAAAATCTGCGGAAGAATCCGCAGGAAAATCAAAGGAGGAAGATGAACAAAAAACTGACGCGTGGCTGTGTTTTGTTTGGGGGTCAACCGAAGCTCATCCTCTCTCCATGCGTGGCATAAATATGTTGGACGGTCAAAAAGTCTTCCTCCCTCTCTCTCTTCATGATTCGCGAATCAGTAAACGAGGGGGGCCCACGCGCGTGGCTGTTTGACTTGCTCTATCATTATTTTTTTATGTATTTTATCCTTCTGGGCTATTTCGTTGACAACAGAAACGTACAGATGGTGTGGCAAATGTAGAGTCCTTGGGACTTCATGCTGCAGGGTTCGATCCCTGCTGGGGTAAGTTATTTTTTCCAATTATTTTCACTACATGCTTGTTCATGAATTCGGTAAGGGTGGTCTATGGAACCTCACCATACACCCTCATCTCTCAACCATACAACCTCCTATAATTCTAATCTAACGCCCATCAAGCTGAGGGAACACCATGCACCTTCAAAGGCCAGAACACAAGATCAAAGCCAGGTTCTCTATATTTTTATTTTCTACTATTTAATTATTTAGATTAATGTCAATTAATTATATTTGATTTAATTTATTTATTTATTTAGGATTAGGTTATAAAATTAGGATTAGTTAATAATTAAGGTTGGGATTTTTCCCGATTATCTCGATTAGTCGATTTAATTTATTTTAATGTAACTTTAATTATAAAAGGAAAATCATAGAAAACCCTAGAGGGAGCTATCAAGGCATTAGGGTTTGCCCAACCCCATTGGCCACTAGGCCAAGATATTAGGTTCAATTTATTATTCGTTTCGACCGAATCAGTCGGTCGCGATGGTTAATAATCTAATTAATTTAGTCAATTATAATCAAAATGCGTTTTTATTTTGCTAAAAGGTTGTAACCATCTTATTGATTACGATGATTAGCAATCTCTTTTAATTCGTTAGTGGTTTTAATCAAATCTATTGATTGCGATAACTAGCGATAATCAATTCCCAAAAACAATAAAATAATTAATTAAAACACACTCATTTGTTATCCGTGATAATCTAATCTATCGATTAGAATGGTTAGCAATCCTCTATTCAATCCGTTAGCCATGGTAATCAAACCTATTGATTATCGCAGCTAGTGGTAACATACTAAAATCAGGGTTGTACGCCCAAAACCTTAAAACACAAATCAAACTACGGATTTTCATCCTTCTCGATCAGGCAATTTAAAATGCCTTGCAAACTCAAAACTACGATAGGCCATTCAAAAAGCCTTCAAACAACCATAATTAATTCTAAGGCGTACAACCCTGTGCCCGAACTACGTAGACTCTGATCCTCCCTAAGGAGGTACGTAGGCACTTGGCAACAAGGCGAGTCCCCTTACCCATAAATCTCATTTTTTTCCCGATTAAATTATAAACCTTTGATTATGATAATTATTTGCCTTAACCCTGTCTGTCATCTTTCTTTATCTTTTGCCATAAACCTTGACTCTTTAATGCAAACCTTAGGAAAGGGTTGAGGGTGCCTAACACCTTCCCTCGACCCGAATATAGTATCTTATCCTGAATCTCTTAATTTGTATAAAGGTTTCCTATTCGCCTTGGTAGAATAGGTGGCGACTCTAATCTTTACATTTTTTAGGCAGGTTGCTACAGCTGGCGACTCTGTTGGGGATACACTTAATGGTAAATTACTATACTCCTATAGGTTTTGGCAGGGTTTAGGTTTGTGGCAAACTATTTAGGTTTTTTGGCAAACTTTTTAGGGTTTGGCTAATTCGCCATTTTAGAGTTTATTTATTTTTGTAAATATTTAAAATTTTATTTTTTTTATTTAAAATTTCATCATTTAAATAAATATTCGTTTATTTAAATATTTGCTTTTTGCTGCATTTTTCTAAATTATAAGCAACCGGATTTGAGGTTAGTTTTGTAAATATTTAAATTTTATTTTATTTATTTATTTACAGCCCTAAATTACAGTAATTTAAATTTTTATTTAATTGCTGTTATTACTATATTTTTAAATTATAAGCGGCTGGACTTCGAGGTTTGTTTGTTTTTTAATATCCAAATTTAAATTCGTTTATTTATCTACATCTTTATCTATTTATAGTAATTTTATTTACTTACTTTTACTGTAATTTAAATAAATATTTGCTTATTTATTTTTATTGTTGTCGATATAATTGCTGTTGTTTATACTGTTGGGTATATTATATTGTCGTTAAAACCTAAGTGTGGGAGTTATCCTCGAGATCAGGGGGGACTTGAATCGCCTACGAGTCTCATTGATAACTCCACTCGGAGTGGGTTGAATATTCGGAAATGTCCAAAACGAGGCTTGACTTTGTTGAGGGCAGGACTGGATATTTAGCTGATCTCTCCGAGAACCTACCCCAAAAATTCGAACCTCATTAGATAAAATGAGTCGTTCTAAAATCCAAAGAGACAAAAAGTCTCGGAGGCTACAAACGAACCCATGAGACCCGTGTCTAGGACATACCAATGGAAAGGGTAGGCTCCCTAAGCCGTCATGCCGAACCTATGAACCTAGGGCTTATGTGCTTATGTGTTTATTGTATGTATGCAATTTATATACTTCGAATGTCTATGCGTTTCAATTTTGCAGGTATCCCTACGTGTTCCCTAGCCTGTAGGGACTCTAATATCTAAGACCATGTTTTTATCATGAACAACATCATCGTCTATGCATTCCCTAGCCTGTAGGGATTTTATTTTTACAACCTTGTATTTTTACAACTACGTGTCCTTCCCATGAAGGACATTTCCATTTATGCACGTCGATTGGCTTCCCGATGGCCATGAGACCAAGTGACTGTCATGAACAGTCACCCCACGCCTGCATCTACGCACTCCCTAGCCTGTAGGGACTTTCCTTTTATATCCTTGTATTTCTATAACTACGTGTCCTTCCCACGACGGACATCTTCGTCAATGCACATCGATTGGCCTCTCGATGGCCATGAGATCTAATGACTGTCTTGAACGGTCATCCCGTGCTAGCTCCTAGCGCCCGCTCATCCCCTAACTCGTAGGGTTTTGAATTCCCATTTATACATCTTCCATCCCTAGCCTGTAGGGATTTCATTTTCTCCAATATCGTCCTTAGATAGGCTGCGTTCCACATAGAGAACCTTCCCACGAGGGACAGCTTCGTAAGTACACGTCGAACGACCTCTCGAAGGTCATGAGACTTGGTGACTATCTTGAACGGTCATCAGCAGATACTTCCCACGCACTTCCTAATCTATTCCCATTAACGTGTCATAATATCTAGCTCGCAAATATTTCATTAGAGTCTAATGTCATCCCTAAATCCGCATAGGCTATCCTTAGGATTATATCTATCGCACGTCTGCATTGCATTACATACAAGGAGTCATAATATACAAATAATAAAGGAGTCTTTTGCATACGCACGCATTCACATTTTCATGCATTCATACATTTACATTCACATTTGCATTTCCATCTTCACCCGCATCCATACTCACCGTGCTAGCCGGTTTCCCGAAACTCCCAAAGAAATAAGAGGATCATCACCTATGGAGAAAGGAGGATAAGTTATTAAGAACGATCGCGGCCTTACTACAAAAAAGAGGATGTCTTCCACTATGCCAACCACGTGTTCATGCCTTTTTCGAAACAAGATTATAAATACAACAAAGGCTATCGTCGAGCAAGGATTAGTTCAACAAAAGAGTTCCCTCATAGATACACTCAAGGGGTATCTAGCCATAAAGGGGTTCATCTTAGAACACATCAACATTACAAGGACGCTCTATGATAACTTGAGGGGCAAGGGTTTGTCCAACTGGGGTAATACCCTGAACAAAGATGCATGACTACGATGGAGGAAATGCAACATATGTTAACTCCCCACCAAGGGGTAAAAGGGTCATAGGTCTTTCTTCATCAGTTTACAGACCCTGAAGATGGCGAATGGTGTGATACTATCCTTAGAAAAAGCAAAAGAGGTTCAGTCAAAGGAAACTCATGAAGTTCCGATACGACGAAAACCCACCGCTAACAATTTATTCCCGACAGATTCGACGTGCCCAAGGAGAATTCGAGATTACCCTTCACTTCTACAAGTCCACGAACTAAGAAGTAAAACGGAGTCGATAGATTTACAAAGGAGATTTCCCTTAGGATTAATAGGTTTATCACTTCAAGTTGTAACTTCTACGATCACAAAGTGTTATTTGATGTAAAACGTTGTATCTTTCAAATAGTGATTCAATAAAATAATCATGCATATTTTGAAATCAATTCATTCGCTTCATTCGCTCACTACTACGACTTTCCACTCGCACCCTTCTATTCTATTTCAATTTCGACTTTCAATTATTAACAAACTTAAGGGAGAATGACGAATACAAATAACTAAGTCTCGCTAAACATATGCTTTCAAGGTAAGACCGAACCGACGATGTACAGGCATTGTTTCAAATCCCAAACAGTGGAGATATAAGGATGTTAATCCCTCGTTACCCCCTCAAGCCAGGAGTTGGAGTTTGTTTCTACTTTTCAAATAAACATTGATTTCAACCAGGGGCAGGGTAGATTTCGATTAATTCAATGACGTATTTTGGTTGTCAAGAGAATAAGTCAATCCAAGCATAGGGATCAAGCAAAGTTTCAAGCATGTCTTCTTCCTCGCGTTCGTCCAAGGTTGAGGAAGCAAATGAAGACAACATTCACAACAATCTTCTTCCTCAATACATCATTCAAGATCGAGGAAGTGTCAAAGTCGAAGCTTACAAATCAAAACCAATATGGCACTCACAACATTCAATATCCAAGGATCAATATTTCCAAAGGAGTATTCAAAAAAAAGAAGAAGAAAGCGCCCGCTAAGTCAAAACGGAAAATTCCATGAAAACAAAACCAAATGACTTAGGCAAAATTTAGGGCATCCCGATGGATCAAATGCAAAGAAATTGGTTCATGCAAAAATAAGGGATAAAAACAAAACAAAATACGAAATACAAAGGATAATCATGTGACTACTAAATCATCAAAGCTTCACATCAATGCTTGGATCTTCGCAACATTCACATCAATGCTTGGATCTTCACCACTTTTTCATTAATTCTTGATCCCTACTAAGGCTGGTGCTCAACATCAGAACTAAAACGATTCTCTTACAAACAAAACACGTTCATTGAATTAGGCGAATTTTTAGGACTTGGAGAACATCAAGGAGAAATGGGTGGGTTAAATAGATTTTGAGCCTTATATCCATTGTTTCTTTAAACATGAACCAGGCCAAGTTACAACCTTCAAAAGTCCTAATTGAGGCAAGGTTAACTATGAAAGCATATTAAGCAAGATTTTGTTATACTGACTCCTAGGTTTGTTAAAACTATTTCTAATCACTGCGCTCCTTCAAGCATTCATTTCTAATCATCCACTCCTTCGATTTCAAAACTTGCATTTTCATCACATTAGAGTTACTTCCCAAAGGGTACAACGCCATCTACGAATATACACTTAGCACAAAGGCGATCATTTCATATAAAGACCCTTGTATGGGGAAACCACGTCCAGAGGGTTTTCCTAAACAGGGGCATACAACCAAACATCCTATTAACTAGGGGCATTCTTCCTAAGGTTCAATTGACTTGGGTCACATCTCAAAGCAATCTCAATCAGGGGCATGTCAAGCATGGGATAAATTCAAAATGGATAGAAAACCATGGATAACCCTCCATATCTGGCAAGTCAGGGGCACACCCTTCAATCTAAACATCGAAGCATATGACAAGGCTATTTCCTGAGGCACTTCCCTCATAAGCATCTTTTTCCACGAAAATACTGGGGCAATGGATATCAAATCCGTAAGACGTACAACAAAAGGAAAATGCGTCTTCATACTTTGCAACCTCGAATTAATCTTTCTCCTAACTACGATCTTAAAAAAAAACAAGTATTGGAAAATCGTGCTAGCATCCAACAACCTTACAACATTGGCAAACTATATCCGCTTGGTTATCAACAACCTATCATTGGGGCATCATGCAAATACATGAATCATGCATTACATACATCGGGTGATACATTACACCATACCTTTTTAGGTAGTATTCTCTAAGACAATCATCTCCATTTCCAAGAACCTTTTTTAGGTAGTCTTCTTTAAGACATTCTCTTTCTAAGAACCTTTTCAGGTAGTCTTCTTTAAGACAAATTCTACGATCCTTTCTAAGAACATTTCTAGGTAGTCTTCTTTAAGACAATCATCGTCATTTCCAAGAACCTTTTTAGGTAGTCTTCTTCAAGATATTCTTTTTCTAAGTACCTTTTAAGGTAGTCTCCTCCAAGACATTCTTTTTCTAAGTACCATTTTCAGGTAGTCTTCTCCAAGACATTCGTTTTCTAAGTACCTTTTCAGGTAGTCTTCTTTAAGACAATTTGTCATCCTTTTCAGGAACCTCTCCGAATAGTCTTCTTTAAGACATTCTAAGAACCTTTTAGGTGGCCTTTTTCTAAGGCATCCATTATCCTTTCCAAGAACCTTTTTAGGTAGTCTTTTTAAGACATGTCCTTCAGCCTTTCCAGGCAGTCTTCTTTAAGACATTCCTTATCCTTCGCTCAGAACCTTTTTAGGTAGTCTTCTTTAAGACAAATTGCGTCCTTTGCTAAGAACCTTTTTAAGGTAGTCTTCTTTAAGACAAGTGTTCACATCCATTCCGGAAACCTTTTTAGGTAGTTTTGTTTAAAACGTATCATAACCTGTCTAGGTAATCTTGTTTAAGGTGTTTTCATATCCTTTCGAGGAACTCCTTTAGGTTAATCTTATTTAAGACATTCCATATCCTTTCTAAAAGCCTCTCCAGGTGAATCTTGTTTAAAGACACATCTCAGCCTATCTAGGTCAGTCTTGTTTAAGGCGTATCATGCCTTTCTAGGTAGCCTTCTTAAGATATTTATCCAATCTTTTCTAAGACATAATCCTATTTCCAATCCTATTCCAATCCTATTTCAATCCTATCTCCAATCCTATTTCAATCCTATTTTCAATCCTATTTCTAATCCTATTTCAATCCGATTTCAATCCTATTTTCAATCCTATTTCCAATCCTATTTCAATCCTATTTCCAATCCTATTCCGATCCTATTTCAATCCTATTTCCAATCTTATTCCAATCCTATTCCAACCCTATTCAAATCCCATTTCAAATCCTATTCCAATCCCATTTCAATTTCAATTTCAATTTCAATCCAAATCGCGACCTTTGCGTTACGTCTTATCACGTTAATCCTTTAGCAATGATATGGCACCGAGTTCTTTGGTACGTAAGTAACCGAGACTCATTTCAATTTCAATTTCAATTTCAACCCAAATCGTGACCTTTGCGTTACGTCTTATCACGTTAATCCTTTAGCGATGATATGGCACCGAGTTCTTTGGTACGTAAGTAACCAAGACTCATTTCAATTTCAATTTCAACCCAAATCGTGACCTTTGCGTTACGTCTTATCACGTTAATCCTTTAGCGATGATATGGCACCGAGTTCTTTGGTACGTAAGTAACCAAGACTCATTTCAATTTCAATTTCAATTTCAATTTCAATTTCAACTTCAACCCAAATCGTGACCTTTGCGTTACGTCTTATCACGTTAATCCTTTAGCGATGATATGGCACCGAGTTCTTTGGTACGTAAGTAACCAAGACTCATTTCAATTTCAGTTTCAATTTCAACCCAAATCGTGACCTTTGCGTTACGTCTTATCACGCTAGTCCTTTAGCGATGATATGGCACCGAGTTCTTTGGTACGTTAGTAACCGAGACTCATTTCAATTTCAATTTCAATCCAAATCGTGACCTTTGTGTTACGTCTTATCACGTTAGTCTTTTAGCGATGATATGGCACCAAGTTCTTTGGTATGTTAGTAACCGAGACTCATTTCAATTTCAATTTCAATCCAAATCGTGACCTTTGCGTTACGTCTTATCACGTTAGTCCTTTAGCGATGATATGGCACCGAGTTCTTTGGAACGTTAGTACCAAGACTCATTTCAATTTCAACTTCAATTTCAACTTCAATTTCAATCCCAACCATGACTTACTGCGTTAGTCCCTGAGCAGCAATAAGTTATGTCATATCACGTTAGTCCCTTGGCAGTGATATCCTTCCAAATCTCCTCGCTGATTCGTATCACGTTAGTCCCCTGGCAGTGATATAAAGCTAAGTCTCTTTACAAATAGGGATTTATTTTCCCTGATCATAAGTTTTCTTAAATAGTTCTTCAATTGGGCTTATCACGTTAGTCCCTCGGCAGTGATCTCCTTCAAAACTTCACCAACAAACAAGGTTTTTTTTCTTTTCCAAACTTACTAACATACTTCAACTAACATAACTAACAATCATGCATCATTCAATTAACATACCTCATTCATACATAATGCATATACATACATCGCTCTCATTTATTTTGAGAAGCTCACTGCATCACACATTGCATGCATCATAACATTGCATAAAATTCAGGTTGCCTTTTTAGGCTATGCTACAATCAAAGCATCCGGTTCCTTTCAGAAAGTATTTGCTTCATATGCAAAAAAAAATGGCATTTACCTTGGGTGGCATCTCTAAGCCCACCTCCCACAGAACTCCTCCCTAACAAACGCAAATTTCGGGGCATTCTCAGTGTTCAATCATCTTCTACCTTTAGATCACGATAGGCAGGCGTGCCTATCCGACTCTTCAGGTTTAAGAAGATTGAACAGGGGCAGCTGTCATACCCCAAAATTTTCCCTCTTATAGTCAATCAAAGGTTCCTCAATTGCCCAAGAGCACTCATGGTTCTATCAGACAAAGCTTCTCCTAATCCAAGATCTCCAAAAATAGGGTTTACATTTTATCAAAGGATTGTGAATATTCAAGGCTTCAAATGGATCTCAAGGTATCTCATATGTCTCAAAGTATCTCCATGTCAAAAGTCAAGCTTCAATCCCAAGGACTTCTCACTCAATGGCCCAAATGATCAATAATCGACTATGTTGATCTAAAAGTCAACTATGGGCAAAGTACAGTCAAAACTTTCGACTTTTGGTCAACATAAAGTATTTGAGGTTATATATATCATTTGATCAAAGGTTGATCATAATCCATTAATGGAAAATCAGAGATGAACTAATTCAAAGGTTCAAATTAGGGTTTCTTATAGGAAAAGTCAACTCAACTTTGACCAGCCATAACTCTCTCATACTTTATCAGAAATTTCTCACTCAAAGCCTATTTGGAAGGAATTTGGATTCCTTACAACTTGGTCTCTCACAAGCCAAGGCCAGAAATGCATCATTTGGGAGATATGGTACAAGAGATTATAGGTCCTCCAAAAAGCCAATAAAAACACCTTTTGGGTCAAAGCTCATAACTCGAGTGTGGAAGCTTCAATTGAAGTGAAACCAAAAAGGTCATTTAGAGGACTCACTAACCTTTCCAAAAAGTCTAAGAATACTGGCATATGTCAAAAATTGAGCAAGATACAAGTTGTACAAGTTAGGCGATTTTGAGGAAACGCATAAGATGCAAAGTGAGCAAGTTTAATTATTTTGACTAATGGGCCTAAATTTTGGATTTCTAACATGATGCTAATCTCATGCAAGGCCCATATGTCCATTCTTGTGATTTCCATTATTTTTATTCTTTTATTTTGAAATTTATTTAAAATAAATAAATAATGGGAAAATATCTAAGGGATGCTTGTATATATTTTTGAAGTGAATTTTGAGCATACAATCAACCACACATCCAAATATTTTGAGTGGTTTAAGAACTTGTGAAGATTTAAGACAAAAATAGAAAGATTGGAATTTAACTTTGAATCAAACATTTCTCACTCCATTCATGTATTATTTCCAATTCTATAACCCTAAATGAATCCATATATATACCAAGACAAACAAAAGAGCCAGGGGGACGAAAATTTGGGGGAAGAAGACTAGGGTTTTCAAGAGGAAAAATATGCATGGATAGGACAAAACCGTGGGAGCCTCTTCAATCACTTGGAAAACTTTTCATTCGTTCCAATCAATTGCTGGGATACTAAAGAGTAAGTCTGGGCCTAAAAATATAGGTATAACACGTCGTGCAACCCCCGGTACGAACTCATCTTTTTTGCGTTTCTTCTGTTAATCTAATCTTGATTCTTAGTACGTATTAATCGAAACTAACGATATTGACGAGTTTCTGGAGACATATGGAAGAGCTTAGGATCGGTTTCGTGAAGCTTTAAGGGCTAGACCGGAGTACACCATTATTAGGGCACAATGAAGTTTCCTTTTCGTGTTCATAGTTCCAGGAGTTTTTAAGAAAAACTAAGGGCATATTCTTGATCCAGGGACCATTTTAAGGTGATCTGGGCATTTAGTTTTCTGGTCTCACGTTGTTTCTGCAGGTTTTCATGTTCGAAGGTTTATCCGCAACAAAAATCGCAACAAAATCTACGGAAGAATCCGCAGGAAAATCAAAGGAGGAAGATGAACAAAAAACTGACGCGTGGCTGTGTTTTGTTTGGGGGTCAACCGAAGCTCATCCTCTCTCCATGCGTGGCATAAATATGTTGGACGGTCAAAAAGTCTTCCTCCCTCTCTCTCTTCATGATTCGCGAATCAGTAAACGAAGGGGGCCCACGCGCGTGGCTGTGTGACTTGCTCTATCATTATTTTTTTATGTATTTTATCCTTCTGGGCTATTTCGTTGACAATAGAAACGTACAGGTGGTGTGGCAAATGTAGAGTCCTTGGGACTTCATGCTGCAGGGTTTGATCCCGTCTGGGGTAAGTTATTTTTTCCAATTATTTTCACTACATGCTTGTTCTTGAATTCGGTAAGGGTGGTCTATGGAACCTCACCATACACCCTCATCTCTCAACCATACAACCTCCTATAATTCAAATCTAACGCCCATAAATCTAAGGGAACACCATGCACCTTCAAAGGCCAGAACACAAGATCAAAGCCAGGTTCTCTATATTTTTATTTTCTACTATTTAATTATTTAGATTAATGTCAATTAATTATATTTGATTTAATTTATTTATTTATTTAGGATTAGGTTATAAAATTAGGATTAGTTAATAATTAAGGTTAGGATTTTTCCCGATTATCTCGATTAGTCGATTTAATTTATTTTAATGTAACTTTAATTATAAAAGGAAAATCATAGAAAACCCTAGAGGGAGCTATCAAGGCATTAGGGTTTGCCCAACCCCATTGGCCACTAGGCCAAGATATTAGGTTCAATTTATTATTCGTTTCGACCGAATCAGTCGGTCGCGATGGTTAATAATCTAATTAATTTAGTCAATTATAATCAAAATGCGTTTTTATTTTGCTAAAAGGTTGTAACCATCTTATTGATTACGATGATTAGCAATCTCTTTAATTCGTTAGTGGTTTTAATCAAATCTATTAATTGCGATAACTAGCGATAATCAATTCCCAAAAACAATAAAATAATTAATTAAAACACACTCATTTGTTATTCGTGATAATCGAATCTATCGATTAGAATGGTTAGCAATCCTCTATTCAATCCGTTAGCCATGGTAATCAAACCTATTGATTATCGCAGCTAGTGGTAACATACTAAAATCAGGGTTGTACGCCCAAAACCTTAAAACACAAATCAAACTACGGATTTTCATCCTTCTTGATCAGGCAATTTAAAATGCCTTGCAAACTCAAAACTACGATAGGCCATTCAAAAAGCCTTCAAACAACCATAATTAATTCTAAGGCGTACAACCCTGTGCCCGAACTACGTAGACTCTGATCCTCCCTAAGGAGGTACGTAGGCACTTGGCAACAAGGCGAGTCCCCTCACCCATAAATCTCATTTTTTCCTGATTAAATTATAAACCTTTGATTATGATAATTATTTGCCTTAACCTTGTCTGTCATCTTTCTTTATCTTTTGCCATAAACCTTGACTCTTTAATGCAAACCTTAGGAAAGGGTTGAGGGTGCCTAACACCTTCCCTCGACCCGAATATAGTATCTTATCCTGAATCTCTTAATTTGTATAAAGGTTTCCTATTCGCCTTGGTAGAATAGGTGGCGACTCTAATCTTTAATTTTTTTAGGCAGGTTGCTACACACGCGGCATACGGGAAAATAACCAAGGCAAACTTGCAAGAAGCAAGAGATATCCCTTATGCAAAAGGCGGTAAGGGGACTCATAAAAAGTAAGTACAAAGAGAAAACTTGTGACGACTAGACTCTTTTAGATGATGCCATTAAACATTGGGCTTTGAAGAAGGTATTGTTACATGCGGGGCATAAGAACTACATGGTTCCCTCAGGCCAAAAGGCGGGGTGTAATTCTACAAGAGTGACAATCATTCGAATTGCCACACACAAAGTATGGGTTATCCTTACGATTGAGCTCAGCAAACGGGAAATAACCATAGATACAATGATCTTGACGAAGAATGACTCTGTATCCAATCCACACTGGAGAGAGAAAGTGAGCCTTCTTCTGAGGATATATTATTTTATGCCTTTGGAGCACATACAAACTTGGCTTATGCATTGATGCATGTTTGAATTTCTCCATGGAGTAATGCTCCATATTCATGGAAATGCTACGCGTTTTTGTAGATGCAATATGAATGCAATGATTACTATATGCAGAGATAACGAGGGCCTTTTAGAGAATATTCCGATGGCTTGTCGATTGGGATTCGTCTCTGACCTCGGGAGAGGTAAACACCCGGGAGAATCCCCTTAGTGTTAAGAACACTGCGGAGATGCCAATAGACATTGGAATTTAACTTGCAAGATATAATTCTTCTTTGACTTGAAGAATGATTTCCGACTTCTCACCATGTGCCATTTCTTGGTGAATTTTCAGCTTGAGGAGATTTCTTCGACTCACCATGTTAGGGATGAGAAATCCGGATAAGGAACCCTTGTTGGGAGGATTGGAACACTCCTAGGAGAAATAAACTCATATGCTCGTGGAATGGAACAAACTCTCAGGAGAAATAAACTCCTATACTTGGGGAGAGACTCTTCTGGGAGAAATAAACTCCTATGCTTGAGGAATGGAATTAACTCTCAGGAGAAATAAACTCCTATGCTTGGAGAGAGAGTAACTTGCCTAGGGAAAGCATTATGATACCTATCAACTTTGTGGTGGTCAACTGCCCTTTACAAGTGAATGACGGTTCCTCAATACAAATCAAAAGATTATGCCCCAGGCTGCCTGACTTATGAATAGATTTGGTTTACGAAGACATTTGCCTCGAAAGGATCCTTACACCACGCTTACTTGAGGTAACTCTTCCCCAGCATATTCAAGTGTTTGAAATGGTCCTTCTTGATCAACGGGTCCTTGAAGAGATTATTTGAATCTCAACATAAATTCCCCAGATTGAGTGAGCTCGAGAGATTCCTCGACGTCACTACTTCAGATTGGTTGAAATCAGGAGAGGGATTCCTCGACTTGATTGACCCTGATTGATTGAATTTGAGAGGTCAAACCTCGACCTGATTGCCCCAGATTGAGTGAGCTTGAGAGATTCCTTGATGTCACTACTTCAGATTGGTTGAAATCAGGAGAGGGATTCCTCGACTTGATTGACTCTGATTGATTGAATTTGAGAGGTTAGACCTCGACCTGATTGCCCCGGATTGGCTGAACTCACGAGAGAGATTCCTCGTCGTGACTGCCCCTGATTATGCACATATTATCGGAATCCTCAAGTTTACTTCCCTTGAATTCAACCAAACTATGGAAGCAGCTTTATCGCGCTCAAAGGAGTCTTCAAAATCTTCCCCTCAGGGTACTTAATCAAAATGCATCTACTCAACAAGGTATTCAGACTTCTCCCTTTAGGGTAGTTAATCAAAGAAAACATCAACTGATTTTCTCAACGGAGCATTCGAACCTTTTCCCCTCAGGGTAGCCAATCAAGGACAATATCAAACTGATCAGGATTTACGGAGTTCTCAGGCACTTGTGCCTTAACGATCAAACAACGAGGGCATCTTAATGCACATGCTCAATGGAGTATTCAGATAACTTACTTTGATAATCAGTCTCTGAAATGATTGCTTTTTACTCTACGGAGTTCTCAAGGCTCTTTCACTTTGACATGATCAAATTATTCATGGATTCTCATCATGGAGATTTCATTGATGTTTAAGCAAATGTCTTTATGCAAAAGAATGTTAATTATAAGAATGACAATCCTAATGCAAAGCCTATGCTAGTCTTGAAGTTTAAAAACCTTTTTATGCAATGAGGTGGCCACCTCTTGTGAATGAAAGATAAAGCGAGCACACAATACCAACATATATGTGTTACGCTTCATTGGGAGTCAGTTAAACGCTATCTCGTTGGAGTGCGTCTCCGAAATAAACCCTACTTCAATTAGGACTTTTAAAGGTTGTAACTTGGCCTGGTTCACGGTTTTCAGAAACAAAGGATTTTTAAGGCTCAAAATTAATTGGTGCCCACCCCCTTCGTGATGTTCTCCACTCCTAAGTTCAATTAACTCAACACGAGTGCTCATTCCTCACAAGGAATTTTGAAATGGTTGAGGAATCAATGAGATTTTTCAGACATGGCAGTCGCTCACCTTTTATTCTTTTGATTCATTATCACACGACTTTGTTCTTGCTTTTATTTCATCATTATTTTTCTTTTTATTGCTATATTCTTTTCTTTCATCACTTTTTTTCTTTATTTTTTTCATTTTTTTTCTCTTATTTTTTTTTGAACAAGTCGCGTGACCTCGTATTGTCTTTGATTCGTTGGAAGTGATTGCGACTGCCTCATTCCATGATTGATGAAGAATTACCATTGTGGTATCCTCATCTTTTGACCTCTTGGTAGGTGAAGGATAACCATTACGGTTTTGACTCTCCTCAACCTTTTGAAGGATAACCATTGTTGTATCCTCAGATGCATATCATTTGCGAGTTTTGAACACTTGATCAAGTTAAATGAACACTACCCTGCCCTAGGGTTAAAATTAAGGGTTTTTTCTGAACAGAAAAGAAACTTCTACTTCAAGGCTCAAAGGGGTTGACGAGGGTCTATCTCCCTTATATCTCCGGTGTTTGGGGATTTGAAACAATGCCTGTACATCATCAGTAGGGTTTTATTCAAAGACACACAATTAGGGATTTTGCATTTTTATATCATCATCATTCTCCCTCTGCTCGTTGCCTAAGAAAGTGATTAGTAAAGTTGGTATCGTAATGCCAAAAACCTTTTTTTGAGTTAAAACGAATGGATTACTTTAAGACAAACATAAACAATGCATTATGGTTTTCATTCATAAATTAACAAATTTTACATGCTAGCAATGCTTAAACAAACAACAAAATGTTAGGAATGAGAATTCAATAAAGATCTTAAATGAATTCCATTGTTGAGAAGACTTGACTCCGTATGGACTTATTCCTCTGGAATTCCTTTTGCAGTTTTGATACCCCATCGAGACTTCAATTTGTGCATAAAACTTCTTGGAGTGGATGTGGTTGTTCTGAAATCAATGAGGACTTGACTTCTGCCTTTGAATGTCCTACCACCTTCAGTTGAATGGCTAGGTGCCCCAGCATGGTAGCCATTTAGCATTATCATACGTTCCTTCCACACACTTTAGATTACTTCCTAGAAGAATATTCCAACAAAGGCGTACAAGAGTGGTGCACTTTTGCCTTACTTTAAGGATTCGAGCAATGCAAATGATGCAATACTCAAGATAGACAGTGTCTTGCTTATCCCTCGGTCGGGAGCCCCAAATATAGATGCTAGAACAATAATCACCATCATGACTCAAAGAATATTGCATTATCGTCGAACTCAAGAGAACTATCTGTGGTAAGGAAGACCCAAAACACCAACTGAAATACCAATAATCAGGGATATAATTGAGCACAAGGCATTGAAATTACATTGGTTCATTTCTCATATTCTTTCTTTCTTTGTTAACGACGAAAGGCCACTGAGATGAAAATTCCGGGAAGAGATGACACATGACATGAAGCAAAAGCTTGAGAATGAGAAATTCCTCTACAAAACACTCTTGATTATCACATGGCAACATATTCTGACAAAGTCATAAGAATTTGTAATGCATTAGGGATTCGAGCAATGCAAATGGCAAAAATGCTCAAGATAGACAGTGTCTTGCTTATCCCTCGGTCGGGAGCCCCAAACAACTTCCACACATGTACAAGGGATAATTTCCATTTTGATTTGCATGTCCAAACCATCTGGAGTGAGAATAAATGACTTTTGCAGCTCTTAACATCAAGCACTAGGCACAATCCAACAGTGTCTAAATCAACAGAGTCACAATCTTTTATGGCTTTCAACCTTTTCTCCAAGAGGTGGAACCATTTTCATTTTCAATAATCGGAAACTTGAAGACTTCAATTTCCAAATTGTTCTCATGATGGGTTCCCTCCTTAACAGTAATAGGAATCTCAACAGTACTCAGACATTCTGATTCACATGACCTTCTCTTGGGGTGAAATTAACATTGTCATTTGGCATCTAAGGAACTTGTCTCAATTCTTCTTGTCAAAAAGGCTTGAATAACCTCCATACATTGATTCATGTCAATCCCCATTTCTGCCCTCATCTCATTCAAGTCCTCACGGAGTTGTTCCATCATTAACTTTCGAGAAAGTAGCGGTGAGAAGTCAATTTGTTGTTGAAGTCAGAATTTGAATGGAAAGGGCCCTCATAAACTTCTGAGAGAACTATGAAATGCATGATAATATGAATGCATGTTTCATTTCTAAGGGATCCTAAAGTCTTTTTATCAACGTTTGTTTCTCTTTTATTCTCTCCTTTTTTTTTTGCATATAGTATCTTTTTTTTTCTTTTCCATCTTTTCTGTTTTTCTACTTTTTTTCATTTCCTCTTTCTTTTCCCTTTTTTTAGAATCAGACTTTAGGAACCCCACAAATGACGTGGATGAAGGAATGATGTTATGCGATGCAAAGGCATGGGATCAAGGTCAATATAATCTTAGTAGCATCTGTACAATCTCTGGACAACTGATGTAAAACCTCTGTGTGTCATACCCCAATTTTTGACCTAAGATACCACCTCATATCATTTGCATATGCATCATTTGCATCTCTAACAAATTGCATAGCTTGTGTTTGCTACTTGTGACTCAGCAGGATTTAATCAGGAAATCACTCATCAGTGCAAATAACACTCAATTAGGGTTTTGTTCTCCCTTCATCTCAAATGAATCATCTTCATCAATAATCAACATTTGGTCCTCAGAAATTCATTTCAACAAGCTCAACAGCTTTGAGTCGACTGAATTAGGGTTTTGACTGAAGACAGCACACTCCTGACTTTTGCTCAGAATTTGACCTAATGGCTTGGGACATGATATCAAGACCTCAAGTGCATCATTTTGACCTAATCCATTGGCTCATAACATCTCTTACACAAAGATTGATCAGACAAATCCTCAGATCAGGGTTTTGAACTATCAGGGACTGAAATCAGGGATCACATTTGGGAAACCCTAAAAACCCCCAGGGAGTCAATCAAAGGTTTCAATCATCTTCAAATAATCCCTATGACAACATCCAATGGAAATTGTATCTTAATTCAAGACCTACAGTCATCAATTTCATCAGGTCGACAATTAGGGTTTTTGACCTAATTCACTGAATAACTGACTTTTTAATCAGGACATGGTGTCACAACTCAAACCATGGCTCAATATCCTCTAATGCTTCAATGTGATCCATTCATACCATTCATTTGGTGAGGATAGCCTGTTTCATTTGAAATCTCCAGAGACACGATTCGTCTGAAAAAGTCAACTGTACAAGAACACCTTTGACTTTTGGGAATTTTGGTCAACCATGACTTTTGAAGTTTTAAATCATCAATATATGATATGAGAAGTCATTTGATCAAGAAAAATCCAGAAAATCAATCAAGAATCAAAAAGTCAAAAGTTTGACTTTCATACTTAGAAAAATTTTCTAAGTGTTTTTCATGGTTTTTTCCAAACTTTAGAAGGGAATAACTCAAAATTTCACCTACAAACTGAAAAAAACTTCCAACATGAAAGTTGTAGATTTTGATCCAATAAACAACTTTGACACATATAAATTTTTTCCATAAGATCAACCATTTAAGAGATATGGTGCTTCAAAGTTGGTACTTTTTGAAAACTTCACTTGAAATCTCATTTTCTTCAAAGTTCATGGATCTTTTTCACCCATTTCCTTAAAGGTCTTGAAGAAACTTTCAACTAGGGTTTTGAAGTATGTAACATGAGCTTTCCAAAATGTCCAAGAGCATGAAAAAATATGGAGCATAGCTATGGTTTTGAATTATGCATTTAGTGATCATTTTCACTTGAAATTTCAAGCCATTTTCACTAAGTTATGAACCATTTTGCCAAATAATGCAAGTAATGATGCATCAAGACAATAATTGAAGATATTTTCTGATTAGAAGATCAGAATGGAAGAGGATAAGAAGCTTGAAGTTTAACCATGGTTTAGTCACTTTTAACCATTATGCATTAAATGTAAAGATTCCATTTTATCTCCAAATGCCAAATCACCATTCTTTGATCAACTTGCAAAGCTTGGAGTTCAGAATCCTTGGCCTATAAATAGAGGTCCAAACTTCATTCAAAATCACACCAAAACCTCACAATTATAGGTTTTCTCTCTTCTTTCTTGAATTGCAAGTTTCTTAAGTTTCAAAGAGGTAAAATGCTCAACCTCTAAACCTTTGAAGTTCTGAGCAAAATGATGCTTCCCACAACTCATAAACATCATTTGAAACTTGTTTGAACCACTCATACACCCCAAAAACACCTCAAGCTAAAAATCACTACCTCACTTCTCAAATATGCATAACCATGGCCTTATCATGTCAAAATCCATTCAAGAACATTTCTGTCCAAACTAACACTTCCAACACCTCATATACATCACATATGAACTATCCAAGCACTCACATATGATCTGTAACCTCAGAATTATCAGATTCGATTCTCACTCCAAGCAGCTGCAGTTCAGGTTCCATGGCCTTGCCCAAGTGAATTCAAACTGTTCCAAGCATTCAAACATGTTCCATAAGGTCCATTGATGCTGTTCAGATCAAGAAATAACAACTGGAACTCCTCTACTGCAAAATTCGATCTCCAACTTTGGCATTTTTGAGGTAAGTGCCTATCAACTTCAAACTCATACATGCATGCATCATAAATGAAAAACTGGTTTACCATCTTGTTTCTGCACTATCACATATCAATAGCCCTCAATCAATTTCATGATTCATCAACTACACACGATTTCAGATTGAAACTCAGAATTAGGGTTCTTCGTGTTCATCAGAAAATTGATAGCCTTAGAGTTAAAATAAATGCAATTAAATGATACCATTGTGTTCCTTATGGAAAATCGAGCAAGTTAGGCTATTCACTTGATCCAAACAATTTAATTTTCAGAATTTTCAAATTCAATTTGGGGGTTGTGTTCTTGGCGCCAAATTTTGAAACTGAACTTAGGAACTTGATTCAAAATATATTTAATTCATTGCAAGAGATTAACAGACCACGCGCGTGGTCTGGTTGGTTAAGTTTTTGAGTTGTGAGAGAGAGGGCGCGAGTTCAACACTCATGGGGGCCAAAACATTTTTTTTATCACTATTTTCTTTCAATTTTTTAACAAACTTCAATTAATTATTTAACTAACCAAATCAATTCATTTTTCATTCATTTTTTACACACCTCTCATTTAATATATATATTTTAAGAATATCAAAAAAAATCATCAAAAAATATTTATTTGATACATTTTTAAATAGTTTTAAAATGACTTGTTTTTAAGTAATTTTAATACTTTTAAATACTATTTTTCATTTGATTTTCAAACTTAGTAACTTGTAAATATTTTTTGAAGCAAATCCTAATTATCTAAGTGTTAATTGAGGATGATATTTTGATTAAATTGACTTCTTTCAAAATTCAAATCGTTTTAAAACAAGCGATCGCGATTCTTTTCAAAAACAATAAACCATTTATTTTTGAAACTTTTGATTAAATCTTTTAATTGATCAATGGGTTTTCAAAACGATGTGGGCCTCTCGAATATTAGAGAGTATAAGTCCCATTCCTCTTCCTTTTATACAGTTTTTCTTTGTACAGAAAACTCTTTCAAAACAATACTTTTCAAACTGTTTTCAAAACAACAAACGACGCGTCTGTAAATAAAACGATCAACCATGTTTTGTAAATATACCATGGGCCTCCATGTAGGTATAAGTCCCAAGCCCCTTTTGTACATACCCATTCCTGTACATGAAATTAGGTATTTCATTGTACATACACCTTTTTGTACATATCTCAATCAGTTTGATTTTTAACTTTGAATAACAAACCAAAAATGAAGGTTTCTTTAAATCTTCCCAAAAATATACCATGGGCCTCCATGTAGGTATAAGTCCCAAGCCTTTGTAAATACCTGTTTACATAGCTTTGAATAAATTCAAGTGGACCTCTCCCCGAGTATGAGTCCCGAGCCCCATGTATACAAATGGATCATGCTTACAGGTATATTTCCTTCATAAACTCCATTATATACACACACTTTGTCATATATGTATAACTGTTCATATTTGTTCATGTACTTGTGCATATTTGTTTGTACTTGTTCATATGTGTGATTGTGTTATATACTTGTTCAACTTAGTATAACACTAGGTTCCCCATAGCCTCCTATTGGGCTTCGTGCAAAGAATCTCCACTAGTTTAGGTTAGGACATAGAGTATGGTTTCCCGGTGAAATCGCTCTAAGAGCTCAGACCAGCTATACCATGCCTCCCCTTGGGCTTTGTACAAACGAGTGACCCTCCCATAGCCTCCTCTTGGGCTTACAATGCAAGGACCCTCGATAGTCCCTCCCATAGCCTCCTCTTGGGCTTACAATGCAAGGACCCTCGGATAGCCTCCTCTTGGGCTTCGTACAAGGACCCACGGGCTTCTTATAAGCATCCCCAATATCCAAAACAAATACCCTAGGAGATTAGACATTTTTCATCTCTATGCTAGGAGTATCTCTTCTATATCATCACAAACAATCAATCAATCAAAAATCAAACTTTTTTTTGGCTAATCAATCAAACTTTTTTTTGCCACAAGGCTGGCTAATCAATCAAACTGTTTTACCACCGTACTGGATGATTAATCAAAGTTTTTGTCACAAGGCTGACTTCATTGAAACTTTTGCCACAAGGCTGGCTGATTAATCAAAGTTTTTGTCACAAGGCTGACTTCATTGAAACTTTTGCCACAAGGCTGGTTAAACAAACAAAAACATCTTTATCATTCTAAGCACCCTAAGTGGCATGGCCCCGGGCTTATAATGAAAAGATTTTCAAACAAAATCAAACAGATGTATGTGATGATATAGATTAGATACATCTAGCATTTAGACGACATTTGTCTATTTTCCTTTGCTTCCACTAGCATAAGTGGGAACTACGATTGCTCTGACTTTCTCAACATCCCTTTGAGAATACGTAGGCACAAGGTCGATCCTTGGCGAGCAAAACAAAACAAAAAAAACCATTCAAACCTTAGCACCCGTAGACCCGAGCTACAGATGCTCTGATTCCCTCTAAGGGATATGTATGCAGAGGATCGCAATGATCTTTGCGAGCATAATCAAACAAACACCTTAGGTCCCACCTCTTTCTCACAAGAACCTCCACCACAACAAGAATGGAATAAACAAAACAAAGAAACCTATAGAGTACTATAGATACGTTGGGTGCTAATACCTTCCCTTCGTATAACCAACCCTCTTACCCAAGATCTCTCCCCCCACTTTTAGGTTATTGCAGCTTTTTTCCTTTTCCTCCTTTGGAAATAATAAAAAGTTTGGTCGGTACAAAAGAAAAATCATTTTTTGAGCACTCGAGCCCAAAGAAGGCATCAGGTGTCTCATCCCAAAAAAAAGACAACGATTTTTCGCCCGCGACAGAAAAATGGCGACTTCACTGGGGACCATCTTTTTATTGTTTCCAAAGAAAGGGTTATTTCTATTTGTTTTGTTTTTATTTTTTTCTTGTTACATGTTTGGTTCTTTGGTTTCGTTACATCTGTGGTTCTGTTACAAGTGATACATTATGGACAAATCCTAACCCGGATTAAGTACACATAAGAAATTAGGTGGAGGGTATAGTCATGTGCAGGCGCACGTGAGAATCCTTCCGCTCAGTGGAGGTTCCTTGTTTGTAATATATGTTTAGCGAGTTAATTGCGAAGACATTGTTGCTTTCATTGAACCGTAGAAGCTGAGAGACCGTAGAACCCCAACCCATCCTGGCCTTATTAGGTTGTGGTGCAGAAACTATTCAGGTGAAGACTTGGATTAGTTGTCATGCGGAGAACCACACTCAGACGAGTTTTTCTTGAGAATATTGCTGGCTCATGAGTTTAATTGTGGAAAGCCGGTAATATCCGAAAGAAAAATGTAGACTCTGACGTATCAGTAGAACATGTTTTGCAGGTGATTAACTAGAACTATCCCATATTTGGTTCTCTGACCTCATGCTCGTGACGCTGGACCTTTGAACCTGTGTGTACCATGTTTGTGTTACCATTACCATGTTTGCGTTACCATGTTTGTGTTACCATGTTTGCGTTACCATGTTCGCTTTACCATGTTTGAATATGTGGCATCCATACATCCATGCATTCATACATCCATAAAAAATAAAAAAAAAATCTTTTTCCATAAAAACATGATTTTTTCCAAACAATTAGAGAATTTTCTTTGCAAACATTATAGGATTAGATTATGGAGTGGGTAAAAAGGCATACCAAGAGGTACGGTTTCAAAGAGCCTAATGTGGAAGGACTGAAAGAGTTAGCATCTTTTGTACAAGATCCTTCTGATTTTAGGAAAAGCCATGGAAAGCTTTTGCCTATCTTGAACACTCATGTTGATGAAGGACTTCTCAAAACTCTGGTTCAGTTTTATGATCCCGTCTACCGGTGTTTTACCTTTCCAGACTATCAGTTGGTACCAACCTTGGAAGAATACGCCAATCTTTTGGGTATTCCTGTGTCTGACAAAATACCTTTCAATGGTTTGGAAGCCATTCCTAAGTCACCAGTCATTGCAGCAGGTACCCACTTGAAGAAATCTGAAATAGAGAGTAATTGGACTACCAAAGGAAACCTTCCAGGTTTGCCTTCACAGTTTCTAATAAAGAGAGCCTTTGATTTCATCGAGACTGGTAGCATGATAGCTTTTGAAGCTGTACTAGCCTTGCTCATCTATGGGTTGGTTCTGTTTCCCAATATCGACGACTTTGTTGATATCAATGCCATAAAGATCTTTTTGAATGGAAATCCCATTCCGACTCTGCTTGGTGACATGTATTTCTCTGTCCATCATAGGAATCACCAAGGTGGTGGAATTATTGTATGTTGTGCACCTCTGTTGTTCAAATGGATTGTTTCACACTTACCTAAGTCTCCCATTTTCACGGAAAACCGGGAAGGTTTACGGTGGTCTCAAAGACTTATGTCTCTTACTAATAATGATATTCAGTGGTATACCTTGGCTCGCTGCGGTACAGAAACCATTGAAAGTTGTGGAGAATTCGCCAATGTACCCCTCATTGGTACACAAGGAGGAATTAACTACAATCCGGTCCTAGCTCGACGACAACTCGGGTATGCAAATTCAACTAAACCCATTGGCCCTACAGTGGAAAGCTACTTCTATCAGGAAGGAAATGATCCTCAAGGGTTGAAAACAAAAATGGTGAAAGCCTGGTACGACATCCGATGGAAAGAAAAGGGTGAGATAAAGAACTGTATTGCTACGAACGCCTATACCTGTTGGGTAAAGAAAAGAGCAAGGGAGTTTCGAATGCCTTATGATTATGAAAAACCCATGTTCCCTGTGGTACCTCAACGACCCAACATTCCTGCTATGGAGGAATACCAAAACACTTTGACCAAGATGAGGATAGAGAAAGACGCTTGGAAAGAAAAGTTTCGAAGAGCTGATGTGGAAAATAGAAAGTTGAAGAAACAAGTGAAAGAACATGAAGAAACTCTCTATTATCAGGATGGATGGCTCATGAACAAAGATGAGAAGATCCGTCGGAAAGATGCCGCAATCAGAAGATACATCAAAGAAAGCAAGAAAAAGCTTGAAGGCTCAACAAGCAACGCTCCGATGCCTGACAATTGGAAGAATGTGGTTGACAAACTGAGAGCTGAAAAGGCCAAGTTGAAAGCTCACTATGGGAAAGAAATCATGAAGCTCAAGCTGCACAATGCATTTGGTTCTTCGTCCGATGAGGATGTTTAGGATTTGTTTAGATTTTCATTTATCATTTGCTTTTGTAAGGAGCTACGCTCCAATGTTGTAACATTTCCCATTATTTCAATAAAAGAATTGTTTGTGTTCAAATGTTTGCAAGGAAATAATCTTTAAAATGTTTGGAAAAATCATAAATTTCTTTTTGCATACATCATTCTGCATATCGAGTCTGTTGTATAGAGTCTTATCTTTTGGATCTTTCTCCAATAGATCGTCAAGCTGTCGCGTCTCAAAGTTTCTCGACCGCGCTCGCAATCAGATCACAGATACAATACTCGTTCAAATAGAAGAAGAGTAATGGAACACTCTGAACAAGAGAATATTGAGCTTCGTGGTACAGTGACCACCCTTCAGGAAAAATTGGAAAGTCTCACTACTCTGGTTGACTCCTTAATGGCCGCACAGAATCAGCCGCCGCCACCCAACAGTCAAGCAACGGTAACATCTGAAGTCACTACTCCAGTTTCTACAGTTGCATTCAACATTCCATCTTTCTCCATGCCAGAAGGTTGGGGCCCGCCTTTCAGCTTTGGTACAGGTTTCCGCCATAATTTCTCTGGGGTTCAAACAGCTACAACTGAAGCGCCTGCTGCACAAGGTTCGGCGTTTATTCCACATTCAGGGGTAACTTTTTCTCAAATCACTATGGCACTTTCTCAACCCACTATGACGGTTCCGACCCCTACGGTTCACACTGTTCCTTATGATGGCAATGAGATTTATCATGATCAAGGTGATAGCACAAATCCGCGTAATCTTGTGGAGACCTCCAAGAACAGTTCAACAAGATGCAGTTGGAAGTCAAAGCTATTCGTGGCAAAGATTTGTTTGGAAAGAATGCCCAGGAGCTATGTTTGGTTCCCAGTGTACAGATACCAGCTAAATTCAAGGTCCCAGACTTTGAGAAGTACAAAGGTAGTTCTTGTCCGCAAAGCCATCTTGTGATGTATGCCAGAAAGATGTCTACTTATGCAGATAATCATCAGTTGCTTATCCATTACTTTCAAGACAGTTTGACTGGTGCCGCACTGAAGTGGTACACAGGTTTGGATAGCACCAATATTCGAACTTTCAATGACCTAGGTGAGGCCTTTGTCCGACAATACAAGTATAACTCGGATATGGCTCCAGACAGAGATCAGCTTCGGTCCATGGCTCAGAAAGACCATGAAGCTTTCAAAGAATATGCCCAACGATGGAGAGAAACTGCTGCTCAGATTAATCCACCGTTAAAAGAGAAAGAGATGACAAAGATCTTCTTGAATACTCTCAGTCCGTTTTATTATGAACGCATGATTGCTAGTGCTCCAAGTGATTTCACCGAAATGGTAAACATGGGGATGCGTCTAGAAGAAGGAGTCCGAACCGGACGTCTGACTAAAGAAAGTGGATCTTCGAGCGGAACCAAAAAGTTTGGAAGTGGTTTCCCAAAGAAGAAAGAACAAAGTGTTGACATGGTATCCCAAGGGAGGCCAAGAGGAAACGTCAATCGTCAGCGACAGGTTGCTTCTATCGCACCAGCCGTTAATACAACACCGAATCCGGGATTTACCCCGCAGTTTCAACAACAACAGCCTCGACAACAGGCTCAGCAGTTTAACAATAATCAGAATCGAGTACAAAGAGCTCCACAGTTTGATCCGATTCCAATGACCTACACAGAGTTGTACCCTGCTTTGATTGAAAGAGGTCTTGTTCAAACTAAAGCACCACCGCCAGTACCTGAGAGACTCCCATGGTGGTACAAAGCTGAGGTCTCATGCCCTTATCATCAAGGAGCACCTGGCCATGATCTCGAGCATTGCATAGCTTTGAAACATGAAGTTCAGAGGTTGGTTAGATCTAATCTCCTCTCTTTCAGAAATTTGAATCCTAATGTGCAAGCAAATCCGCTGCCCAATCATGGAGGGCATGTTGTAAACATGGTATATGGATGTCCTGGTCCATACCGGGTCTATAATATCAATTACTCAAGAGCCGATTTGGTACAAATGCATGCCACTCTTTGTCGGGGGCAGAATTTTCGCCAGCATCAATACGGTTCCTGTAGAATATGTTGTGTGGATCCTCACGGGTGTTCAATTGTGAGAAGAGATCTCCAAGTTTTGCTAGACAATGGTACTATTCAGATCTATAGAAATAGGAATGAAAATGAAGTTAACATGATAGGATGCTATCCGCATGAGCTTTTAGTCTCAGATATCAACTCGGAAATGCCTAAAGTTAACGTCATCATTCCTCATTTCAACATGCCTGAGCGCATGGAAGTTACTTACAACAAGCCGAAGGTTCCTATTGCTCCTTTGATCATTTGTCTACCTGGACCTGTTCCTTATGACTCTGACAAGGCAGTTCCATACAACTACAATGCAACAATGATAAAGGATGGACAAGAAGTTCCTTTACCAACTCTCTCATCTGTTGAAAACATTGCTGATGTAAGTCGTGTAACAAGAAGTGGACGTGTGTATACTCCACTACCTCCGAAACAGCCTGTTGCTCCTGCAGCCGGGCAAAATCATGTCAATACACCAGTAAGGAATCCTGAGGAAACTCCTGTCAGTAATACAAACACTGATGTTGGTCAATCCAGTGGAACCAATGTGAATCCTGATTTTGATGAAATTTTGAAGCTTATCAAAAGAAGTGAATACAAGATTGTGGATCAGCTTATGCAGACTCCTTCAAAAATCTCAATACTTTCATTGCTGTTGAACTCAGAAGCCCACAGGGAAGCCCTGATGCGAGTCTTGGATCAAGCTTTCGTAGACCATGATGTTACTGTTGACCACTTTGATGGGATAATAGCCAACATAACAGCTTGCAACAATTTAAGCTTCTGTGATGAAGAACTCCCCGAGGAGGGTAGAAATCACAATCTTGCCTTGCACATTTCTATGAACTGTCAGTCAGACTCTTTGTCCAATGTGTTGGTAGACACCGGATCTTCCTTGAATGTGATGCCAAAGACGACTCTTGCTCGCTTGTCTTACCAAGGAATGCCTATGAAGTTCAGTGGTGTGGTAGTCAAAGCATTTGATGGATCGCGAAAATCTGTTATCGGAGAAGTCAACCTTCCCATGACAATTGGTCCACATACATTTCAAATCACCTTCCAGGTCATGGACATTCAAGCTGCTTATAGCTGTCTGTTAGGACGACCGTGGATCCATGAAGCAGGGGCAGTAACTTCTACGCTCCACCAAAAGTTAAAATTTGTAACAAATGGAAAATTGGTAACAATAAGTGGAGAACAAGCCTTGATGGTGAGCCATTTATCCAATTTCTCTTTTATCAGTGCTGATGATGTGGAAGGAACGCAGTTCCAAGGTCTCTCTTTAGAAGACGAGTCTTCCAAAAAGAAAGCATCGATCTCTTCTTACAAAGAGGCGGTAAAAGTGTTGAAAGATGGAACTACCACTGGCTGGGGGCAAGTTGTGATCCCTACCAAGAATGAAACCAGAGCAGGTCTCGGATGTTCACCAACATTCTCAAACTGCACCAAGAAGGATGAAACCCTTCGTCCGATCAAAGAAACATTCCTTAGTGGAGGATTCCTTAACCCAATTCCTCAAGAGGTTAATGTCCTTATCGAAGAATGCATTGAAGAAGGTCTACCTGATCCTGAAGAAGAATGGAAATGTTATCTCAATGACTCGGGATACATATCTCAGGAAGAACCATATCCTCCTTCAGAGAAATCCAAAGGCAATGAAACTGAACCTGTTCCTGCAGAAATCTGGGACACCTTGGGACAACCAAGTGGAAAATATGATTATATGGTGAAATACACTGCACCTGAAAGTTACAAGATTGCGATTGAGGATATCCAACCAACTGGATGGGGAGATTCCTTTGAATATAATAGTCAACCAGAAGAGGCTTATCAGCCCTGTCAAATTTCTCAGCAGCCTGAAATTACTGAAGATTTCGGATTCAACGCATCTGCCAAGGTTTATAATCCTGAAGATGGTTATTATCACATAAATGCCATTTTTGAAGATGAAGGGGAAGATGATCCCGCAGTTGACTTGGAAAGTGTCGCTGACAATGAGTCTCTTCATCCTGAAGACTGGGAAATACACCCTGAAAATTCTGAAGATTGTGACTCATCTTATGCTCTTCAAGAAGTAGAAGAAGACCGTTTCAACTCTACAAAGAACAAGGTTGACAAACCAGGACCTTCAAATCCTGCTCGACCAGCGGTCAATGTCAATGCTGAAGATAATTCTGGGGAGAATTTTCCTGAATACATAATACACAGAGGAGTTCGTTGCTACTGGAAAGCTGTCGACGTTCCGAATGTTGTTCGCCGCTCAAAGTAATCATCTCGCTGTTATTTTGACCTCCTGCCTTGCCCAAAGCAGAGAGATGTTTTATAGGGCTTTGCTTTTAAATGTTCCGCCCAAATAACTTTGTGTATAGGGCTTTGTTTTAAAAGTTTCCCTCTTTGTCCTGCCCAAGACAAATGAGTTTGTGTTTAGGGCTTTGTTTCAAAGATGAATCATAAATAAAGTGTCATTTTGAATTCCCTACATTATATGTTTTATTTTTGCTTTTTTCTGGAAATGGTAATCCTAAAAAACCAAAATAAAAAAAAAAAAGCTTTTCAAAAAAAATCTGCATACACTCTTGCATTCATAAATTTTCTGAAATAAATATAAATCACATGTGCAGATTTACTATTGATAAACCCATTGAATGCAATAACCCTATGCCCTCTCCCAACTTTGAGTTTCCTGTGTTCGAAGCCGAAGAAGAGGAAGAAGAGGAGATCCCGGACGAGATCACTCGATTACTTAAGCACGAGGAAAGAGCCATTCTGCCTCACAAAGAGCCTTTAGAAAAGATCAACTTGGGTTCTGAAGAAGACAAAAAAGAAGTGACCATTGGATCGCTGCTTGATGCTGATATCAAGAGTAAGTTGACAGACCTTCTCAAAGAATATGTTGACGTGTTTGCCTGGTCCTACCAAGACATGCCTGGGTTGGATACCAATATTGTTCAGCATTACTTGCCATTGAAGCCAGAATGTCCGCCGGTTAAGCAGAAATTGCGAAGGACTCACCCTGATATGGCTAACAAGATCAAAGTGGAAGTTCAAAAGCAACTCGACGCGGGTTTTCTTGTCACCTCTGAGTATCCTCAATGGTTGGCCAATATTGTGCCAGTTCCGAAGAAAGATGGCAAAGTCAGAATGTGTGTTGACTACCGTGACTTGAACAAAGCCAGTCCAAAAGATGACTTTCCATTACCACATATCGACATGCTGGTCGATAACACCGCTAAGTTCAACGTCTTTTCCTTCATGGACGGGTTCTCCGGTTATAATCAGATCAAGATGGCTCCTGAAGACATGGAGAAGACATCTTTCATCACCCCATGGGGTACCTTTTGCTACAAAGTGATGCCGTTTGGATTAAAGAATGCAGGCGCAACTTACCAAAGAGCAATGACTACTCTCTTCCATGACATGATGCATAAAGAAATTGAAGTTTATGTGGACGACATGATAGCCAAGTCCAGCACAGAAGAAGAACATATTGAATACCTTTTGAAGTTGTTTCAACGATTAAGGAAATATCAGCTTCGCTTGAATCCTAACAAATGTACTTTTGGGGTTAGATCTGGAAAACTCTTGGGTTTCATTGTCAGCCAAAGAGGTATTGAAGTAGATCCCGACAAAGTCAGAGCTATTCAAGAGATGCCTGCACCAAAAACTGAAAAGCAAGTAAGAGGATTTCTCGGACGATTGAACTATATCTCCCGGTTTATCTCTCAAATGACTGCTACTTGTGGGCCAATTTTCAAGCTTCTCCGCAAAGATCAAGGGGTTGTATGGACTGAAGATTGCCAGAAAGCGTTCGACAGTATCAAAGAGTACCTGTTAGAACCACCAATATTGATTCCTCCAGTTGAAGGAAGACCATTAATCATGTACCTTACTGTGTTGGAAGAATCCATGGGTTGTATGCTTGGACAGCAAGATGAAACTGGTAAGAAGGAGCATGCCATCTATTACCTGAGTAAGAAATTCACAGACTGTGAGTCTCGTTACTCCATGCTCGAAAAAACATGTTGTGCTTTGGCTTGGGCTTCAAAACGTCTCCGCCAGTACATGATTAACAATACTACTTGGTTAATCTCCAAAATGGATCCGATCAAGTATGTCTTTGAAAAGCCCGCCTTAACAGGAAGAATTGCCCGATGGCAAATGCTGTTATCTGAATATGACATTGAATACCGTGCTCAAAAAGCGGTCAAAGGAAGCATTCTCGCCGATCACTTGGCGCATCAACCAATTAATGAATATCAATCTCTCAAGCTTGACTTTCCTGATGAAGATGTCTTGTACTTGAAGATGAAAGATTGTGATGAACCATTACCTGAAGAAGGTCCTGAGCCTGGATCAAGATGGGGCCTAATTTTTGATGGAGCAGTAAACGCTTTTGGCAATGGAATTGGGGCAATCATCATCACTCCCAAGGGTACTCATATCCCATTCTCCGCCAGACTGCTATTTGATTGCACCAACAACATCGCAGAATACGAAGCTTGTATCATGGGTCTCGAAGAAGCCATTGACTTAAGGATCAAGATCCTTGACATATATGGAGATTCAGCCCTCGTGATCAACCAAATCAAAGACAAATGGGAAACTTTCCACCCTGGCTTGATTCCTTACAGAGATTATGCAAGACGTCTGTTGACTTTCTTCAACAAGGTTGAATTGCATCATATACCTCGAGATCAGAATCGAATGGCAGACGCCTTGGCTACTCTATCTTCCATGTTCAAAGTCAGTCACTGGAATGACGTGCCTAAAGTCAGAATTACGCGCCTTGAAAGGCCCGCCTATGTATTTGCAACTGAAGCAGTCATCGATGATAAACCGTGGTTTCACGACATCAAACGCTTCCTTCAAACTCAAGAGTACCCACTTGGGGCATCAAACAAAGATAAGAAAACTCTAAGGAGACTTTCTGGCAGTTTCTTCCTGAACGGAGATGTGCTATACAAAAGAAACTTCGACATGGTTTTGCTCAGATGCGTGGACAGACACGAAGCAGACATGTTAATGCATGAAGTGCATGAAGGGTCCTTTGGAACTCATTCAAATGGGCATGCAATGTCCAAAAAGATCTTAAGAGCAGGATACTATTGGTTGACAATGGAATCTGATTGTTACAAACACGTGAAGAGATGTCACAAGTGCCAGATCTACGCAGATAAGATCCATGTGCCACCGACTCTACTCAACGTTCTCTCATCTCCATGGCCTTTCTCCATGTGGGGTATTGACATGATTGGAATGATCGAACCGAAAGCTTCAAACGGTCATCGTTTCATCTTAGTGGCAATTGATTACTTCACCAAATGGGTCGAAGCAGCATCTTACGCCAATGTTACAAGACAAGTGGTTGTGAGGTTTATCAAGAATAACATCATTTGCCGATATGGTATTCCCAGCAAGATCATTACTGACAATGGTTCAAACTTGAACAACAAAATGATGAAAGAATTATGTGAGGAATTCAAGATTGAGCATCATAACTCTTCTCCTTACAGACCAAAAATGAACGGCGCCGTTGAAGCTGCTAACAAGAACATTAAGAAGATTGTCCAGAAAATGGTCGTCACTTACAAAGACTGGCATGAAATGCTGCCATTTGCTTTACATGGGTACCGTACTTCAGTGCGTACTTCAACAGGGGCAACTCCCTTTTCTCTAGTATACGGCATGGAAGCTGTGCTCCCCGTAGAAGTCGAAATCCCATCAATGAGAGTCCTCATGGAAACTAAGTTATCAGAGGCTGAATGGTGTCAAAGCAGATACGATCAATTGAACTTAATCGAAGAAAAACGTATGACTGCTCTATGCCATGGACAGTTGTACCAAGCAAGGATGAAACAAGCCTTCAACAAAAAGGTTCGACCTCGTGAATTTCGAGAAGGCGACCTCGTGCTTAAAAAGATCTTGTCTTTTCAACCAGATTCTAGGGGCAAATGGTCTCCTAATTATGAAGGCCCGTATGTTGTCAAAAGAACATTTTCTGGCGGCGCCATGATTCTTGCAACCATGGATGGTGATGAACTCCCATATCCTGTGAATGCTGATGCAGTCAAGAAATACTTTGTCTAAAAAAATACAAAAGAACAGCTCGGTAAGTCGAAAACCCGCAAAGGGCGACTTAGGCAAAAATGAGCGTCTCGGTGGACTGAAAACCCGAAAGGGCGGTCCAGGCAAAAATTAGAGACAATAAACAGAAAAAATTCATCCTGGTAGATTGAAAACCTGAAAGGGCAATCTAGGCAAAAATTAGGGATTTATGACAAAGTAACTGCATCAGTCCGTACTTCGTCACCTGAGGAGTCTTTCTCATCAAAGGATCTTCAAACAAATCATTGTCAATCTGAAGCAACCAGCACAATTGGAACTCAAAGTTGTTGGGGGGAATAGTGGTTATTGCTTTCAATGTAGCCTTTTCCGCATAATTACCATTTCCAACTTTTGTAAATACTCCATGGAATCACGCCTTTAGCTGATTACCATCCTATTAAATAAATTTGAGCCTTGTGCCCATTTGTTTGCAATCTTTAATTTCTTTCAGCTTACAAAATGACGCTTTAATTGTGTTATTCATTTTTGAAAAAAAGAAAAAAAGTTTTAAATGAATTTACTTTCCTTTTTCAAAATAAAAGCGAAATTTTCCTTTGAGTTGTGAACAACAGAAGGAACATCAACAGCTATCTCCATAGGACGAATCAAAGATTATGACAGGGAAAACTCTTCTATCCCCAGTGAAGAAGGTCTTTTATCCCCAGTGACGAAGATTTTCCATCTCCAGTGAAAAGATTTTTCCATCTCAGTGAGAAAAAGATACTCATCTTCCCCAGAGAAGTTTAAAGCACACAGCATCATTCATCACCCGTGTTATCTACACCATGTTGAAGAACATTTGCCGAGTATCTGGTTGTATTGCGACGTCGGTCCCTCTCCAGTATATACTCTTTTGTCTGTCAGTATCGTCAGCATGCATGCTACATTCATGACATTCATCATTCATACATATTTGCATCATTTATGCATTCTTGCATTTTTCAATACTTACTTGTTTAGGATATACTTATCCTCAAAAAGAAAGAAAGAAAAAGGAAAAGAGAAGAAAGAAAAAGAAGAAAGAAACAAGTATGGGCGTGTCATCTCTCCAGTAGGTTGTCACCCATAAGCAGAAAGAACATTTTGTTTCTCCAATTCCCCACTGAGATCATTCCTCGTGGAAGAAGGTTGCTTTAGTTTCTCCTCTCAAAACAAAGGAGAAAATACCCATTCGAGTTCATTCCTCATGGGTACAAAGTCTTGTTTGACTTTTCTTTCCAATTCATTCTTGGTTAGAACCTTGTCTTTACCAGAGATTCAAAGTACCAATTCCTCAAATAGAGTCGTGAAAAAATAGACAATAAGCAATAGCCTCATCGTTTGAGCAGCTTATGTCTCTTTCAAAAGCTTTTTCCTCTCTAGGAAATCAATCATGAAGATCATTTGACGATCAGGGCCTTATTACTGTTCACAAGGCTGAACAACCAGTAATTTCCCAAGCAAAGTCTCCAGAATCATTTTATCACTTGGCTGATATTTGATCATGTCTTCAAAACCACTATCACTAGGCTGGTAGTCGGTAACCTTTTGTTCTGGTTATATTATTAAACATGTCTATCACCATGTTGATAGTCGGTAATATTAACCGAACCTTTGAAACTCTTTTTACCTTGTCAAGTCTATCACCATGCTGGTAGTCGGTAATATAGTTTCATACCTTTCACCTTCGCATTATTAAACAAGTCTATCCCCAAGCTGATAGTCGATAATGTCGATAGGTAAGCTTTTCTTACAAAGCTATCATTCCCCGGTGAAGCATACACTTGCTTTCCCGAAAAGAAAAACGGGTTCTCTTCCTAAAACGGATTGAGACATCCTTCCCAATCTCTTTTCCCCAGTGGAGTCAGTTCTTGATATCCCCTCGGTAAAGGCATCTTTGCATCATTCGCAATTTTGGTATCTTAGGTCCAAAATTTGCGTCTTCTGATATTTAAGTCTCTTCCACCCTATCAAAACGAAGATTTTCAATCTTCGTGTCTCAGGTTGAAGAAACTTAAATAGGGGCATCTGTCATACCCCAATTTTTGACCTAAGATACCACCTCATATCATTTGCATATGCATCATTTGCATCTCTAACAAATTGCATAGCTTGTGTTTGCTACTTGTGACTCAGCAGGATTTAATCAGGAAATCACTCATCAGTGCAAATAACACTCAATTAGGGTTTTGTTCTCCCTTCATCTCAAATGAATCATCTTCATCAATAATCAACATTTGGTCCTCAGAAATTCATTTCAACAAGCTCAACAGCTTTGAGTCGACTGAATTAGGGTTTTGACTGAAGACAGCACACTCCTGACTTTTGCTCAGAATTTGACCTAATGGCTTGGGACATGATATCAAGACCTCAAGTGCATCATTTTGACCTAATCCATTGGCTCATAACATCTCCTACACAAAGATTGATCAGACAAATCCTCAGATCAGGGTTTTGAACTATCAGGGACTGAAATCAGGGATCACATTTGGGAAACCCTAAAAACCCCCAGGGAGTCAATCAAAGGTTTCAATCATCTTCAAATAATCCCTATGACAACATCCAATGGAAATTGTATCTTAATTCAAGACCTACAGTCATCAATTTCATCAGGTCGACAATTAGGGTTTTTGACCTAATTCACTGAATAACTGACTTTTTAATCAGGACATGGTGTCACAACTCAAACCATGGCTCAATATCCTCTAATGCTTCAATGTGATCCATTCATACCATTCATTTGGTGAGGATAGCCTGTTTCATTTGAAATCTCCAGAGACGCGATTCGTCTGAAAAAGTCAACTGTACAAGAACACCTTTGACTTTTGGGAATTTTGGTCAACCATGACTTTTGAAGTTTTAAATCATCAATATATGATATGAGAAGTCATTTGATCAAGAAAAATCCAGAAAATCAATCAAGAATCAAAAAGTCAAAAGTTTGACTTTCATACTTAGAAAATTTTTCTAAGTGTTTTTCATGGTTTTTTCCAAACTTTGGAAGGGAATAACTCAAAATTTCACCTACAAACTGAAAAAAACTTCCAACATGAAAGTTGTAGATTTTGATCCAATAAACAACTTTGACACATATAAATTTTTTCCATAAGATCAACCATTTAAGAGATATGGTGCTTCAAAGTTGGTACTTTTTGAAAACTTCACTTGAAATCTCATTTTCTTCAAAGTTCATGGATCTTTTTCACCCATTTCCTTAAAGGTCTTGAAGAAACTTTCAACTAGGGTTTTGAAGTATGTAACATGAGCTTTCCAAAATGTCCAAGAGCATGAAAAAATATGGAGCATAGCTATGGTTTTGAATTATGCATTTAGTGATCATTTTCACTTGAAATTTCAAGCCATTTTCACTAAGTTATGAACCATTTTGCCAAATAATGCAAGTAATGATGCATCAAGACAATAATTGAAGATATTTTCTGATTAGAAGATCAGAATGGAAGAGGATAAGAAGCTTGAAGTTTAACCATGGTTTAGTCACTTTTAACCATTATGCATTAAATGTAAAGATTCCATTTTATCTCCAAATGCCAAATCACCATTCTTTGATCAACTTGCAAAGCTTGGAGTTCAGAATCCTTGGCCTATAAATAGAGGTCCAAACTTCATTCAAAATCACACCAAAACCTCACAATTATAGGTTTTCTCTCTTCTTTCTTGAATTGCAAGTTTCTTAAGTTTCAAAGAGGTAAAATGCTCAACCTCTAAACCTTTGAAGTTCTGAGCAAAATGATGCTTCCCACAACTCATAAACATCATTTGAAACTTGTTTGAACCACTCATACACCCCAAAAACACCTCAAGCTAAAAATCACTACCTCACTTCTCAAATATGCATAACCATGGCCTTATCATGTCAAAATCCATTCAAGAACATTTATGTCCAAACTAACACTTCCAACACCTCATATACATCACATATGAACTATCCAAGCACTCACATATGATCTGTAACCTCAGAATTATCAGATTCGATTCTCACTCCAAGCAGCTGCAGTTCAGGTTCCATGGCCTTGCCCAAGTGAATTCAAACTGTTCCAAGCATTCAAACATGTTCCATAAGGTCCATTGATGCTGTTCAGATCAAGAAATAACAACTGGAACTCCTCTACTGCAAAATTCGATCTCCAACTTTGGCATTTTTGAGGTAAGTGCCTATCAACTTCAAACTCATACATGCATGCATCATAAATGAAAAACTGGTTTACCATCTTGTTTCTGCACTATCACTGATCAATAGCCCTCAATCAATTTCATGATTCATCAACTACACACGATTTCAGATTGAAACTCAGAATTAGGGTTCTTCGTGTTCATCAGAAAATTGATAGCCTTAGAGTTAAAATAAATGCAATTAAATGATACCATTGTGTTCCTTATGGAAAATCGAGCAAGTTAGGCTATTCACTTGATCCAAACAATTCAGTTTTCAGAATTTTCAAATTCAATTTGGGGGTTGTGTTCTTGGCGCCAAATTTTGAAACTGAACTTAGGAACTTGATTCAAAATATATTTAATTCATTGCAAGAGATTAACAGACCACGCGCGTGGTCTGGTTGGTTAAGTTTTTGAGTTGTGAGAGAGAGGGCGCGAGTTCAACACTCATGGGGGCCAAAACATTTTTTTTTTATCACTATTTTCTTTCAATTTTTTAACAAACTTCAATTAATTATTTAACTAACCAAATCAATTCATTTTTCATTCATTTTTTACACACCTCTCATTTAATATATATATTTTAAGAATATCAAAAAAAATCATCAAAAAATATTTATTTGATACATTTTTAAATAGTTTTAAAATGACTTGTTTTTAAGTAATTTTAATACTTTTAAATACTATTTTTCATTTGATTTTCAAACTTAGTAACTTGTAAATATTTTTTGAAGCAAATCCTAATTATCTAAGTGTTAATTGAGGATGATCTTTTGATTAAATTGACTTCTTTCAAAATTCAAATCGTTTTAAAACAAGCGATCGCGATTCTTTTCAAAAACAATAAACCATTTCTTTTTGAAACTTTTGATTAAATCTTTTAATTGATCAATGGGTTTTCAAAACGATGTGGGCCTCTCGAATATTAGAGAGTATAAGTCCCTTTCCTCTTCCTTTTATACAGTTTTTCTTTGTACAGAAAACTCTTTCAAAACAATACTTTTCAAACTGTTTTCAAAACAACAAACGACGCGTCTGTAAATAAAACGATCAACCATGTTTTGTAAATATACCATGGGCCTCCATGTAGGTATAAGTCCCAAGCCCCTTTTGTACATACCCATTCCTGTACATGAAATTAGGTATTTCATTGTACATACACCTTTTTTTACATATCTCAATCAGTTTGATTTTTAACTTTGAATAACAAACCAAAAATGAAGGTTTCTTTAAATCTTCCCAAAAATATACCATGGGCCTCCATGTAGGTATAAGTCCCAAGCCTTTGTAAATACCTGTTTACATAGCTTTGAATAAATTCAAGTGGACCTCTCCCCGAGTATGAGTCCCGAGCCCCATGTATACAAATGGATCATGCTTACAGGTATATTTCCTTCATAAACTCCATTATATACACACACTTTGTCATATATGTATAACTGTTCATATTTGTTCATGTACTTGTGCATATTTGTTTGTACTTGTTCATATGTGTGATATGTGTGCTTGTTCAACTTAGTACAACACTAGGTTCCCCATAGCCTCCTATTGGGCTTCGTGCAAAGAATCTCACTAGTTTAGGTTAGGACATAGAGTATGGTTTCCCGGTGAAATCGCTCTAAGAGCTCAGACCAGCTATACCATGCCTCCCCTTGGGCTTTGTACAAACGAGTGACCCTCCCATAGCCTCCTCTTGGGCTTACAATGCAAGGACCCTCGGATAGCCTCCTCTTGGGCTTCGTACAAGGACCCACGGGCTTCTTATAAGCATCCCCAATATCCAAAACAAATACCCTAGGAGATTAGACATTTTTCATCTCTATGCTAGGAGTATCTCTTCTATATCATCACAAACAATCAATCAATCAAAAATCAAACTTTTTTTTGCCACAAGGCTGGCTAATCAATCAAACTTTTTTTTGCCACAAGGCTGGCTAATCAATCAAACTGTTTTTACCACCGTACTGGATGATTAATCAAAGTTTTTTGTCACAAGGCTGACTTCATTGAAACTTTTGCCACAAGGGCTGGCTGATTAATCAAAGTTTTTGTCACAAGGCTGACTTCATTGAAACTTTTGCCACAAGGCTGGTTAAACAAACAAAAACATCTTTATCATTCTAAGCACCCTAAGTGGCATGGCCCCGGGCTTATAATGAAAAGATTTTCAAACAAAATCAAACAGATGTATGTGATGATATAGATTAGATACATCTAGCATTTAGACGACATTTGTCTATTTTCCTTTGCTTCCACTAGCATAAGTGGGAACTACGATTGCTCTGACTTTCTCAACATCCCTTTGAGAATACGTAGGCACAAGGTCGATCCTTGGCGAGCAAAACAAAACAAAAAAAACCATTCAAACCTTAGCACCCGTAGACCCGAGCTACAGATGCTCTGATTCCCTCTAAGGGATATGTATGCAGAGGATCGCAATGATCTTTGCGAGCATAATCAAACAAACACCTTAGGTCCCACCTCTTTCTCACAAGAACCTCCACCACAACAAGAATGGAATAAACAAAACAAAGAAACCTATAGAGTACTATAGATACGTTGGTGCTAATACCTTCCCTTCGTATAACCAACCCTCTTACCCAAGATCTCTCCCCCCACTTTTAGGTTATTGCAGCTTTTTTCCTTTTCCTCCTTTGGAAATAATAAAAAGTTTGGTCGGTACAAAAGAAAAATCATTTTTTGAGCACTCGAGCCCAAAGAAGCATCAGGTGTCTCATCCCAAAAAAAAGACAACGATTTTTCGCCCGCGACACTGTGCAAGTCAAATGTCACAAGATCAAAGGTTCGACGCCCTTTTGGATACCAGAATATCAAGCACCATGAGAACAGACCAAGTAAAGGTCCGACCTCAACTCTGAAGAAGCAATGGTATGTAGGAGTCAAGGTTTCCTGTCCCACCCCCATCTCACAGGTATGTAGTCTAGACATGGACAAGTGGTCCCTAATGGTCACTAGGGTCTACAGTTCCCATGGGGTACAAAGTGTTTGAGGCAACAAGCGTGCCAGACACAATGTTCCATGAAAGAACCTCACCCAGTTGTGGTACCCATGTCAAGCTCGATCATAGCAAGCGCTACGGGAGTCAACATGGGCATCCACGCTAATCCTATGTGTCACTGGCCTGGGTAGTGGGCCTTTTACCTCACAAAAACCCCCCACCGGCAAAACAAAGCAGAAAAATATATGTCCCCCACGGGGACCCATGATATAGTCCAGATGCATGCGGAAAATAAACATGATATGCAAGCAGGAAAATAGACATGATATGCAAACATATATACAAGATGTAAGCATATAATAAAATAAAGAAACACCCAATAAATGAAACAAACAAAGGCTAGGATCGACTCGCTAAGAATGGACCAGCACAGGTCTATCACTTCCCCAGCAGAGTCGCCAGCTGTCGCTTACCGCGAAAAATGGAATCAGAGTCGCCACTAATATATTTATCCCATCCAGGGAAAGGAATACCAGATAACCTAAATCAGAATAAGAACGAGGTCTTTCGACTAAAGAACAGGGCACGGGAGTCGGTTACGCAAGGGGAAGGTGCTAGCACCCCTCACGCCCATCGTACTCGATGGTATCCACCTATGTTTGTTTCTATCTAAATGGTGTCTAATATCTATGTCTAAAACCTAAATGCGAATGAATGCAAAAGAAACACGGGGAAAATAAGGAATTATTTACAAGTGTGCTCGCTTAGGCCCCGCGACCCAATGCCTACGTATCCCTTACAAGGAATCAGAGCGACCGTAGTTCGGCTCAAGATTTTATATGTTTTGGTGTTTTTTAGGTGAACAGAGGTTAAAGTCGCACTCCACGATGCTCGACCTTTAGAGACTTACACGCCTAATTATGGAATGGATTCAACATGTTCTTAAGAATGCCACGAGGGCGAGAGACAGAAGAGAGTTTGAGCGTTTCGAGGGAATCCCTTAAGCAAGGGAAGCTCGAGTTACTCTTTGGTTTGTGTTTTTTTATGATTGGGAATTTCCACTCAAGTGGGACCCTTAAGCAAGGGAGACTCAAGCTTTCATTCCCTCTTTTATTATTTTTTAACCTTTATTAAGTATTTTAGGTATTTTCTTGGTATTTTTTAAAGGGATTTTATTTTGAGTATTTACTAGATGTTTTAATGTTGTAAAAAGAAAAAGAAAATGAAAGAGGGGAGACTAACCTATTTTCTAGCCTAATTGTTATTCTAATTCCTATTTAAGATCTAAACTAAAATCTAAAGGAAATTAACTAAGAAGAAAGTTGTTTAAGTTGACTAAGGTCAACTTTTAACAACTAAGGGGTATTTTAGACATTTCTCAAAATATGAAAATATTGACAAAAAGAAAGAATTAAGATCTAAACCAAAAATGAAAATATTCACAAGCAAATTGTATTTTATTCATGCTTAGAACTATTTTTTAGAATTTAAAACAAAAACTAAGTATTTATATACAATGTGTTCCAATCAAAAATTAGAGAAAAAATGGCAAACAAATCAATTAAATTCTAAAATAAAATCTATAAAATTCTAAAATATTCTAACCGGTTAGAAACTAATTTTTATCATTTTTATTATCTAAAACTGATTTATCAAACAAAATTAAAAGGTTAGAAAAATAATAGAGACAAAATTAAAATCTGCCTAAGCTGGGGTGTAAAAGCAAAGAGGAAACAAACTGGCCTTTAGTTCATGGCGTGCTGGGCCAGGATCGGGGGGGGGGGGGGTGGAGAAATTAAATGCGTTGAGCCCAATCTCTAACGTGGCCCAGATTTATTTACAACAATTATCTCCTCTCATTTCCAATTTTCAGCATGTGATTTATGTAGATGTTTTGATTGGCTGCATTTTATGGTAAAAACATTCATGTGTATTCTGTTGTCTTGACTAAGGTCATGACATGTGGTGTGTAGTGTTAAAGGTCATACAGGTTCTGGTTGTGTAAGCTAATACATGCTGTGAGTTGGATGTCATGCTCGACGTCATGACAT